>NC_056731.1:890866549-891139049 GCF_019279795.1 Protopterus annectens
GGTCAAAGGTAAGTCACTGTTTACAAAAGTTCCCTAATCCCAAACAACTGGGTCACTTCTAAGGGTGTAATGTCAAAGTGGTAGTTGTTTAGGATAGACTATTTCCCAAAGGATACAATGCATCTTTTCGGTATTTAGTTTCAGTCCATGATTCTGGCACTAGTTGTTTATTTTGAGCAAACCTTCCTGTAGGATGGCTGAGTCATTTTGGGATTGAATACCTGATCAAACTTGCAGTCATCTACAAATCTAGTCAGACATAGCCCTTTGGTATCAGCTTTTACTTCAGAGAAATAGATGCCAAACAGTAGAGTTCCCAGCACCAAATCATGCAGAACTCCACTAGTAACTGGTCTCCTTGTGTAGATAGTTATCCTCATTTTGCTCTCCTGCATCCTATCTGTGAGCCACTTGGCAGTTTAGCGGGTGACAAAGGGGATTATTCCCAGTTTATTTAGCTGTTCTACTCTGCCTGAATCGGGGATTGTGTCAAAAGCTTTAGCCAGGTCAAGTTAAGTATTGTGTTCATCCATTGCTTTGGTGACCTTTTCAAAGAAGTCTCCAAGGTTGAGTAAGCATGACCTGCCCTTGCCATATCCAAAGAAGTTCAATAAAGGTCACTACAGCTAGTCCAGAGGCAATATACTGCCTATAAACAACAATTTGGACTGCATTACTGTTATTTTGTTTTCAATTTCCACAAAATCAAACATCACGTGTATACAGGCAGCTGTTTTTGGAAGGTATTTGTAACGGGGCACATTGTGTATATATGTCTGAAATAGCAAGTTGAAATATATTATCATGGCCATTTGTTCTTTCATTTTCATTCTAGTCTAATATCAGAAGGACACACAAAAGATGGATGTCTTTTGGGGGTTGGGATGAGGAGCCATGTTGTGTATATGTATTACAGCAATATCTTGAAATATACATAAAATGTTATTATATTTTAAGGTGAGTAGGAAGGCAGACACTACTCCTAGATATGATAAATTTATCCTTGAATGCACAGTCTTCCTAGTTTTTTGGGAACTACTACTTAGTCAGTTTTGAACATTAACGTCTTTGACAAATTGGCAACCCAGAACCCAGCAAGTCTCCAAAGAAACTGGACTGCATGTCAAGGTTTACTTCTGCTTAACGTATGTCTCCCATCATCTAAATTAAACCTGCACTGTACTGTACTTTATTTGCAACTAACTAGGTTTGTGGCGTGTACACCTACTCGTTGGCCCCATTATTTTTGTAGATTCCCCCCTCCTTTTTTCTCCCACACTTAAATAGCACATCACTTACACTGTTCTACTTTCTCGTTTCTCTTTTTCTCACAATATTAGTCTGTACCAGTTGTACTGAACTTTCGTGCACTGGCCCCTTCTCTTAACCTATTCTCCTGTCTCTCCTTCTCTTCTTACAGCTCAGATTTTACTGTTTTGGTTTTCTTGCCTTGTACCTGCGCTAGTACTCTCCACATTTAATGCTTATACATCCTTCCAACTGATTGTTTTTTCTGAAACAGTCTGCCTCTTGCACCTCAGCTCTCTGGTTTTCCTCATAACTCCCTTTCATTTCTTTCTTTGTCATTCAGCTCTCTCATCCAATAACTTGGCTCTCGGTACCCCTCCCCCATCCCAACTTCCTTGCAGTGGTTAATTAGAGTTCCTGCTAACTTGGGTGCCATTTTTAAATTATCTTATTGCACTGATTGTAATCCCCGGCCAACCGAGTTATGGTGTGCTTGCCACGTAAGTATTTACACTAAATATAAAGTTTGTTTCCTTGTACTCAACTGACTGGCTCCATCACTTAAAGGAGCCTACTGTACAGCAAAAGGTCAACTACCGAGAGACGTGCATCAAGCACAATAAACTGTATATACAGTGCATACTCCTTAGCCTGTTACTGAGTCTGCTCCTTGTGAGATAGTGCTATTCAACCAACATGCTTTTTAATCTGCTGTATGAATTGCTTCCTATAATTTGCGAAGTAGCTATTGAATGTTGCAGTGTTGGCTACTATTTACGTCCTAACTGGAGCAGAGATACCCAGGTTTCAGTACACCTAAGTGTGCATTCTATTTGCAGGTCAATACTACTCGAGTGCTGGCAAGCTATTCCCACCCTTGAATTGACCATAAGACCTTGGTGCACAGTGCAGACATTCACCTACAATTTTTTTTTTCTTTTTCTTGCTGTACTTCAGTATTGTTTCATCATGCCACATCAGACTTTTAGTTCAAAGTACTTGATTTGTTTATGTTTAGGTCCTAGTCTAGTCATGATGGTGAGGTCATAGTTTAGCCATGTTGACCTAACTGCCGCAAGTCTTACCACTCATGTTATAAACTGTGATACCTGCATTCTTAGACTGTATCTATAATAAGACAGCCAAAGGCTTCATGTGTGTTAAATGTTGTTTTCCTTTTCTGGTATTTTTTGTAATCATAATGCTTTCTGTAATTCAATTGCTTACAGCACAGATAAACCCTGGTACTGTTTTTCCTGATATTTTATTAGGTGTATTGTGTCCATTTTACTCTTGCATTTCTGTCTTTCCTATCTCTCTTTTATAACACCTAATCTACTCTCTTTCACTTTCTACCTCTCCTCTTGATCCTCTCTTTCCTTACCTCCTATACCTCTGCCTACCTAAATGGATCATTCCCTCCAGTCGTTTTCTTTATTTTGCAATTACTGCAGTGGCTTAAAGGTGTTGTCTACCTCTCTTTGACAAATTGGCAACCCAGAACCCTGCAAGTCTCCAAATAAACTGGACTGCCCTCTCTGGGTTTCCTTCTGCTTAATGTATGTCTCCCATTATCTAAAGTAAACTTCCACTGTTGTTGTGTCTTTCGGCTTTTCCTGGTTAGGGGTTCACTCTAGCTGAGAATCGAACCGGACAGCATCTGTACTTTATTTACAACTAACTAGGTTTGTGGCATGCCATAGCTAATGATTGGCAGTTTATTTTTATGTGCCAAGTTGCCAGTCCTGACGCACAACCTTCAATGAAGGTACGCCCATTCACGCATGTCTCCACGCAGAAGGCGCTCTAGCTGAGAATCGAACCGGACAGCATCTGTACTTTATTTACAACTAACTAGGTTTGTGGCATGCGCACCTACTTGGCGGCCCCATTATTTTTGCAGATACCCCCTCCTTTTATCTCCCACATTTAAATAGCACATCACTTACACTGTTCTACTTTCTCATTTCCTCACAATATTAGTCTGTACCAGTTGCAATGAAGTTTCATGCACTGGCCTCTTCTCAACTTATTCTCCTGTCTCTTTCTTCTTACAGCTCAGATTTTACTGTTTTGGTTTTCTTGCTTGTAACTGCTCTAGTATTCTCCACAGTTAATGCTTATACATCCTTCCAACTGATTTTTTTTTAAATGGTCTGCCTCTCACAACATGGTTCTGCCCACTCCATTCACCCTCATTATGCCTGAGCTCAGTCCACTGCTCTACCCTACCCCCATTCCCACGCACCCCACTTCAGTTACATTTATTCTTATCCTAACTCCTCCCTCCTCGTCATCGAATCACACACTATCTCCAATCATTTTCCATTTCAATTACACTTAATCTTACCCTAACTCATCCCTCTCTTACTTTTAAACCAATCACACACAACCTCCAATCAATTTCCAATTGACATCTTACCATCTCTAACTTACCACCAACATAACATACATCTAATTAGGAACCTCCCAACACATCTACATCACTCAACAACAGCTCCACTACTATCTTAGTTACATACCCTACCTACTAGCTTATTCCAACACTTTTGCCGTTAGCTTATTTCACAATCAAACAAACCCTCCTATCCACGATGTCCCTCACCTCTGCACAACTCTCCTCTCATTCTTTGTAAGCTTCTATCTCTTAACTAACTTAACTACTAGTCAGCCAGCATATGAACCCTTAAAAGCAACTTGTAGTACATCCAGAAAAAACTCACCATTAGCTAGCTACACCATAAACCCTATCCTATATACACTAAATGTATTCCTACTGACAATAAAAATCCTACCCTTAAAAAAAATCCACAACCTCTCTTTGTTAAACTACCAAACCAACTCAAAAAGAAAACAACTACCCACTATTTACTCAAACTATCATTCAAAAATATCCCATTGCAGTGACATTCACCCTAACCCTGGATCCACCTCCTCCCCTCCTAACTCCCCTAACTCCTATACATCTCTAAATTTAACAACCCTGAACCTTTCAAAGCATCAGAAACAGAATTCCAGAGTTTCATGCCTGGATAGCTCACAACAAACCAGATATATAGCAGCCTTCGAAACATGGTTAAAACCCTACATTAAAGACACCAAATTCCTCCCCCCAGTCTATGCCTGCCTAAGATCAGACTGATCCCACAAAGGAGGTGGAGGTATAACTATAGTCTACCCTAACAACTTTGCAATTGTCTCATACTCTAAATCTATCCCAAAATTCTATGTAGCCGAAATAATAATTTATTTCCTAAAAATAAACAACCACAAAAATCTCTGCATCACTGCCTTTTACATACCCCAAGGCAATAACATTCCTCTACTAGAAGAAATTCTTGCCTGGATATCAAATAATATAGAAAAGGAAACAATCATCCTGGATGAACATTGATTGACTTGACTTCTCCCACCACAATCCCTCTTCCAATATTAACTTGCACAACTTTACCCAATTTATTCACAACAAAACCAGACCAAACAGAAACTATGACAATGGCTCCATTCTGGACTGGATCCTAGTCTCTGATCCAAACAATATCTCCTTCACTGGCATACTACCCAACCGTATTAGTGACCACCTCCCTGCCTATATATTATGTAAAGCCACTCCAGCACCAAGTAAACACCAATACAAGTCAACAAAACACTTATCTCAGTTTAACTCAGCCACCTTTAACGAAACTTTATCAAAACTCAGCTGGGAAGCCCTAAAATCCCTTCCCCTCAATCAGGCTGTTAAGTTATTCAACTCAACATTTCTCCAGATCTTAAACAATCTAACTCCAACCCGAATGAAAATAAGTAAAAACTAAACATGCCACCTGACTCACCAGACCCACTAAGCAACTCATGACTTCTAGGGACAAAGCTTGGAAACTATGGCACAAAGATAAAAACCCCTCAAACCTACTACAATTCAAACAATTCCGCAACTAGGTAAAGCATCTAGTTATTAAAGACAAAAAAGCACACTCCCTACAGTATACCTGCAAAGTAACCATAGCCAAAACCCCAAACAATTCTGGAACGCCATTAACTCCCTAAACCCAAGCTCAAAAAGTAATCATTGCCCTAATCCAGATAAAACACCTACTGAGTTAGCCAGTCTCTTTAACGACTACTTCATCAACACTATATCCAGTCTTACTGATACTTTTCCCCTAATCAACTCAAATACTACCCCCACATTTCCAGATCAATCTTGTCAAAACACCACTTCTGCCTCTCCATTGAGCTTTTCCTTTCCCCTATGCTTAATCCTTTAATAAAAAAAAAACTACTCCTTAAACTCAAACCCTGCACTAACAACCTACCTCCCGAATTCCTACAAATAGCAGCAAACACTATTGTCTACCCTATAAGCATACTTCATAATAGATATCTTAAAGAGGTCTATGTACCTAACATCTGTAAAAAGGCATATATTCTCCACTTACATAAAGCTGGAAACAAGATAGACATTTCCAACTTTCGACCTATCTCTAACCTTTCACCAATCTCTAAAATTCTGGAAAAATGCATCCATATCCAACTTCTCAACCATCTACTCGACAATCAAATCCTATCTCCAACTCAGCATGGCTTCAGGCCAGGCCCTCATCTCCTTCCTTGATAGAGTTAACTGGCCTTCACTATTTCTCAATCCCTCCAAGACCTTCGATACAGTTTCTCACCCTCTTCTCCAAACAAAACTCTCTAACCTAGGCTTCTCATCCCCCACCCTAACCTTGTTCACAAGCTACCTCACAAACAGACAACAATCAACAAAATGGCATCACTCTCTCTCCATTCCTTAATATGATCACAGGTGTCCCCCAAGATTCCATACTAGGTCCCCTTCCTTTCAGCATATTTATCAACAACTTTCATACCACCCTTACTCAAGGTTACATAATCCAATATGCAGATGACTCAGCCATCTGCACTGCCAGTTCCTCATCTGAACTACAACAAATCACCCACAGCTCTCTCACAAAGGTCTGCGCTATTTGTATCATTTGAACTGTATTACACAGTTAATTATAATAATATAGAGGATTATGAGCAAATTGCTGATTCTAACCATGTTATTATGTGTTTGAGACATGGATGCCAAGAAATTTATACAGGTTCATAGGTGTGTACTAGACTAATGGCCCTGGAGCCTTTACAAGCCTAGCCCATAGGATTACCCTGGCATCGTGCCACCTGACCTTAGTTTCCAGTGCCTCTGTTGAGTAGAACCACTGGAGGGATCCCTGGGGTGAATTTTCTATTTCCCATCCACTCATCAAGATTTCTCTTGAAGAAGGCCATTGAGGTTCTCTGTTTGACATGTATGGGAAGTCTATTCCATAGCATGGGCAGTCTCTGGGTTATGAAGCTGTCCCTCCAGCACATTCTGTTGATTGTGGTAATGAGGTTGAGGTCTCTGGAGCATGTGGTGCGGAGGGATTGGGATGTCTTTAGATGCAACATTTCTAACAGAGCTGGGTCAGACATGGCTTTATAACTCAAGCAGAGATCACCTATAAGTAGGCAATATGAGACAGAGAATAGTTGGAGTTTTTTGAGTCTGTCCATACAGGACAAGTGTTTAAGGCCTAGGATTCCCTTTGTGAGGTACTTTTGTGGCCTCTCCAGTTGTTGCAAGTGTCTAGTGAGGTACATGCCAAATGGGGCATTGTACTCTATGGGTGGCCTAATGAGGGAAGAGAAGAGGGAGACAATGACCTTTTTCTTCCTGGATGTAAAACCCTTAGTAATGAGATGTGCCGCACAGAAGGACTTTCTGACCACAATGGCAGAGTGGTCATCAAAAGAGAGGTTGCTGTCAACCTGTGTTCCCACATCTCTCTTAACATCTTCTGTGTTCAGTGAACTACCATCAATGTGGTAGTTCATGGGAACTGGGTTTTTCCCAAAGGAGAAGACGACACATTTTTTGGCACTGAGCTTAAGGCCATGGTTCTGACACCAGTCGTTTTCTCAGTGAGGCCTTTCTGTAGGATGTCAACATCACTTGGGGAGTTAATAATGGCACCCAACTTGCAATCATCTGTAAACTTTGTCAGCCAGAGTCCCTCCGTGTTGGACTGGACTTCTGAGAAGTAGATACCAAACAGGAGAGGACCCAGGACTGATCCCTGTGGGACTCCACTCATGACTGGTCGGCAGTCTGACTTGGAGTCAGCTACTTTCACACTGTGGGTTCTATCTGTGAGCCAGTTTGCAGCTCACCTAGTGATATAGGGGTTGATGCCTAGCTTAGTGAGTTTTTCTATGATTCCTGAGTGAAGAATGGTATCAAAGGCCTTGGCAAGATCAAGGTAGGTTGTATGAACCACCACAGCTCTGGTGACTGACTCAAAGAAGTTGACCAAGTTGAGCAGGCATAATCTACCCTTCACAAAACCAAACTGTGTGGGATTCAGAGTTTGGAGATTCCCTATATCCTTGTTTATTAGGTCCATTATGATGCATTCCATAGCTTTGCATGTCAGACTTGTCAAGCTAATGGGGCAATAGTTCCCAGGGTCTGCAGTCACTTCTCCTTTGTGGAGAGGGATGACTATAGGCACTATAGGGGTGGCAAGATCCTTGGCCAGCATCTGGAAGCCCAGGGGTGACAGATGCAGGCCATCTCTGGCAAAGTATTGAGGTCTGTCAGTCATGTCATTCCAGGCAGACAGATACTGAATCCCCTTAGAATGACACCAGAAACTTAGCCAATTGTTGAAATCAATCATTCTTTGTAGTGCATGGAGTTTTATCTGCTCCATGTACTATTACTGAAAGTAAAAAGTGTTTTGCTGGCTTTCAAATCTGTAAAGCTATCAGAAAGGCAGTGTAACTCAGTCCTTTAAATTTATACTCACTTTCAATGCCTCTCAACTGGCCACATTTTCACATAATGTCTAGATTTATGGCTCATATGTTGGGTCTGTTCTTCATAAGGTCTGTTGTTTTCAGACAGATTACAGAGGATTGAAAACACTAGATAATAGTATACGTTTAGGTTTCAGTCCTCGTATCCTTCAGAAAATCAGGTGAAAGAACATCTTGTTATTCTACTAATGTTCTAACTTTAGAACAGGAAGTCAGAAACATGTTACAGATGGACAGCAGAGAGAAACAAATTGTTTATTCTGTCACTGTCATTTGTACTGGTGGATTTTACTGCATAGCCCAAGACCAGATCTTAACTTTAGCAGGAGGTACTTTACATTTGTCAAGGTCAGTTCTAGCACTTACCTGATTCCTGTCTTTTTCTGACTATCGCAGTATAATCAGCAGGGTCCATAAACTGTAGATATATATATATATATATATATATATATATATATATATATATATATACACATATATATATATATATATATATATATATATATATATATATATGGTTTCACTTCAGAATTTCAAATTACTGAAAACTCTAACTGAATATGGTCGAGACCATATAATTGAGTTTTCAGAAACTCGAAATTCGGAAGTAAAATAAAAAAAAAAGTCAAACCCCTGCACCCCCACACCCCCCTACTTAAATATACCAACTCAGAGATTGAGCTACAGTGGGGAAAAGGGAAATCTCCCATTCTGCGTTGTATGCAGAAGCACAGAATGGGAGATTTTCCGTTTACTCACTATAGTGTGATCACGGAGATGGTATATTTAAGTAGGGAGGGTGCAGGGGGACTTGCCCCCTGCAAAAAACTTATATTCAACTAAATTAAAGTCTTTTTTTAACACTTCACAATTTCGAGTTTCTGAAAACTCGTACATATGGTCTCGACCATATGAAGTGAAACTATATATATATATATATATATATATATATTAACTTACTATAAAAACTGATCTGATTTGCAAGAAGGTCCCCTGCAGTGGACAATTGTATGGATTTCCTCCTCTAGTATTCCTAGCTTGGCATGGTACTTGAAATCTCTAGCTACCACACATGAGAGCACACATTCCCCACACCAGCATATGCCATAACATGATGTACCAAGTTAAGCAGTCAGACCCTGTACTCCTGATGTGCTGACCAGATACACAAATAAAAATATAACATTATATGGGAAGGCAGTAATAGTTGTGTAACATTATGTAATACTTGAAGCAGTGGATTTTTTGACAACATTCTTATATTATTAACACTTCAGTACACTGTATCTTGCTTTGTCAAGGGTACTTGAAAACTAACTTTGAGGTAAGGTGACACAGAGTAAAGTAAAAGATATGTTATTTGTTTTCTTGCTTCCATCTTTTCTAGTCTGGGTGATCTCAAATGCAGTATATTTAAAGATAGGGTGGGAGACAAAACTCTCACACTTGGTGGTGCAGTAGAGTGAAGTCCTGCAAAAAAGTTAAGACTTTGATAAAACAGTTTTACCTATAGACATTTTGATTTAGCTCCCCCAACCATGCTTAGCCCTCTGTTTCTCCCAGTTGAGTTTTATATGTCTCCATTAAACTATTTTTAATCTTTTGATTTTTCAAGGCACAGTTTTTTCTTTATAAATTTAAATCACATGCTTTTTCAGCTTAATAGTAAACTCAGTCATCTTTGGTTGGTTGAAAGGCCATCAGTATGTAGGAGTGCAGTGTGAGGACAATGTGCACAGATTGCAGATTGATTAAATAGCTATTAAAAAATACACTAAAAGCCCTCTGTGGTGGGTAATGGTTGAGAAAAAAAAAACGTGTAGTAAAAATTTAATTTTCTTACGAGAAAAGCACAAAAGCTAAAGCTCAGAAGGTCAGTTCCTAAAGCATTAATGTGACAAAGGATGACCAATTTATGGAACAATTTTCCAAGCAATGGTACCTGGTTAAGATATGAAGCACCAGCCAAGTAGTTGTGACAGAAATGCACACAAAGTGCCGATTCTGAACAATGGCATTGAAAGCAGCAACAACCCTAATCTTGTGTCTTTGATTACATCAGCCACAAGAATGTTAGCACCTTCGGAATAAAAGGCAACATGGTTAGCAGCCCATTTGGATAGGGTTTGTTCAGTGAAAGCTAGATCTCCTCTTACCTACATCGACGGGGCAAACAATCTGCCTTCTTTGAATTCATGTACTCTGATGAGACAGTACTTAATTTAATGGTATATTCCAATTTGCTAACAGTATGAACTGTTGTTTTTTTTTTTACATTAAATGTGCCCCTGGAAGACAAAAAGGAATGTGAACAGATTTGTTTAAATAACCTGCAGCTTTAAGAACATACTTGCAGAGGTAGTGACCAACAGGAATAGCAAACAGCATCTTTCAAGAGATGAACTACAAATCTAATAAGCAACTAGTTTAAACAGGAACAGGCACACCTGTCAATCACGCAGCTCGAGTCCCAAGGAGGAGAAATGTTTCCTCAAATGTGGGCAAAGATGGTAAACCTTTCTTTGACTGTGTTAATGAGGGCAGATGCTATTTTAATAGACTACTATCTTACTGATGTTATCAATTCATGAAGCAAACAAATTAAGTTTTAGATTATCAATACAGGTGCTAGGTACCAACTAGGGCTAAAAGGATTTAATGAAATTAAATGGGTGAAATGACCATCTCTTCCTTCTTCTTACTTAAACAGTCAAATTTTTGGGAGGAGAAACAAAGGGACTGCAGGACAGTCTATACAGGACTTCATAGATAAAAAAATCTCTCAGACCAAGAGATGATCTATTTGATGAGCACCTGCAGGGAAGGCTGGACTCGCTGTCCTTATCCTTTTCTATGATTAGGGGCTCTTGGTCTTGTTTACTCCATTCCCTGAACAAAAAAAAATGTCCTAGCTTCAGAATAGGAGATCCCAGACTCAGTCAGTGCATGTAGGGTTGAGAATGTGACTGATAAGTGTCAGAGGTTGGGTGAAAAAGCTGATATCCACAGAATCATTCACCTGCAGGATAATATGGTTGTAAAGCCCTGCATCAGGCCATGTCTCCCTTTAGATGTGCTCCAACAGTCATGAGGACAGATCCCAACAAACGGGCTATGTATGACATGTCCTTTGGACCTTGCTGGTACAAAACAGCCAAGGAGGACCTGCCTCATCCTGGGTCATTGAGTCCTGCTGGACATATATGAAGGCATGGGAAGAACAGCCATTGAACCCAAGTGCAACCAGCAAGTCCACATGAGAAGGCTTGATGGACTACTCTATGGCTATAGGGAGAATCTAAACATAATCTAGCTTCTTAACCACTGTAGACAAAGTGTGGACACCCCAAGATGAATCTTCAACAAGACTGCTCTTTTCACAGAGCCTTGAGCTTGAACATAATCCTGCTTCTAATCAAAGGGAAGCTTAGCATTGGACTTCCAAGATGGCTGTACATTTACTGCTTAAGTCTAGCTCTCCCAGTGTGAAAACAGAAACTCAACAGAGGAGGCCAGTAAAGGTTTGTGTTTGTGGGTAAATTTCATTAATTGGCTAGTAAGTGTACTGTCTGGATGCCAGGAAAAAAGAAATAAAGAGTGCCTGGAAAAAAATCAGCTACAAAAAGTGAGGAAAAAACACTGACTGCAGAAAGTTCTGCAGGTAGCTGTTCAGCAAAAAGCAATGCAACCTCCAGACATAACTTCTAGTAACCTACAGGAAGATACAAGACAACTGCACACAGACCAAGTTAAAATAAATGAAACACTGATGGAGTTTATTAACACAAACAACAGAAGGCTAGAAAAAATGGAAGAAGCTTTAAACAGATATTCAGATGAGGCGATAAAGCTGCAAAAATCAGAGGCTGATTTGAAGAAAAGGCTGGCTGAATATGAGACTGTTCAGAAAGAGATGTTTAAAAAATAATAGGATTAGAGGACAAAGCATGTAAGGAAAACCTGAGATTTTCAGCTATACCAGAGAAGCTGGAAGGAACAGACTGCATTAATTTTATGAAAGCAAAAATAAGCAACTGGACTGGTATTCCACAGCAGGAGTTGTCAGTTAAAAGGGCACATTGTGTGTTTGCTCTAAACCTGGTTATGAGAAAGCAACCTAGAACTTTAATAGTAAAGATGCAATCCCTACCAGCAGAAGGAGTTGATTCTGACAAAACTGTGGCAGAAGGACAAAATACTAAAAGTGGGAGACAGCAGAGTGTTTGTGGAGAATGATTACTCGTACACCAGGCAAAAAATGAGCAAATTCAATCCACTATTCATGGAATGTTGATGCAGGTGTGAGATTCAAACTGTTGTACCTAGCTGTCTTCAAGTTATTCTCCCATGGAGGGACAAAATCATTTTTGATGAAGTATATACTAAGGAGGAAATACAAAAAATTGTCCAACAAAAACTGAGCTGTGAAACAGGAGATTCTGCTTCTTTTTCTACTAGTAATAAAGACCACAGAGAGACTGTACCTGTGAAACTTTTTCCACTGTTTCGAACAAAATGTTGGAGAGAAGGAAGGGAGCATGAGAGCAGACTAGAAGAATCGAGAGTATGTTGGAAATGAAGCAGAGACAGGATTTGGGAGATGGAGATGATCCGTAATAAAACCAGTGACTTAATATGGGATTACAATGCAATAATTATATTTGTGAAATATGACAGAACACGAAAATCTGGAAATACGGTACTTTTTCAGAATTTGTTGGACTTGTGGTGAACTGCCCTACTTCATGTCATGAATGTTCAGAAAAATGCTATGGGGCAAGGAAGAGAGGGGAGAAAGTTAACTGTAAGTAAAGAAAACATTTTTTGTTAATACTATTATTGTGCTGGATGGTTTTCTCTGCATGCTGTAAAATAAAGCTTTTTCAATTATTTTTAAAAGTAATGGGGATTGTTAATAGGTGCTGCTGAGGTCTATATCACTTCAGTAAAAAGAAACAATTCATTGAATACCTTTTTGTTGAACTGTGTTTGTCGAAGACTTAATCTGTCAAAGTTAATTTAAGTGAATTTTTCCCAGGGGAAAAAAGGCTTGACCAACCTAATGAGCATCACAAAATTTAAAACCCACCCAGGTGGTGGGGGGGGGTGCCCCTCCACACCCCCATAACTAAATATACCAACTCCGAGATTGCACTACAGTGGGGTAAAGTGCAAATTCCTGATGATGGCCAAGCATTTTTTTCCTCTAGGAAAAAAATTGTTTAAATGAAAATTCAACAGATTAAGGCTTTGACAAATAGAGCTCGACAAAAACATATTCGATGAATAGTTTTTTTTGACAAAGTGAAATAGACCCATGCTGCTCTTTTTTTTTTTCCTTTCTTTCTCCCTTCTCTCTTTCTTTTTGTTCAGTTTTAAGAAATGTAGGCACTGCAATGTGAAAAAAAGCCTGGTTAAAAGAACATGACAAAAGAAAAAATAATGTGCTTTTTCTCATTCTTGCATGGGGGATTGCCTGAATTAAGGACCTTAGATTGATTTAGTAACAAGTTTTAAGACAAAGCAAGTAAATGAAAAAATATATTGAATATTATGAGGCTTTTTTCTAGCTAATGAATGGATGCTTAGTAGCAAGTCTGAATCTGGCGCTCACGTCTCCTTGGAAACAATTTGATAAAGGGAAATTAACTGTCTGGTTCACATGTATCAATGGAGACAATCTGATAATGAGCAATTGGATACCTTGTTCTCATGTCTCTATGGAGACAATCTGATAAAGAGAAATTGGTTACACTCTGGTGGAAAGTGATTGGCAGGGAAAAAAAAGAGAAACTGGTTAGGAGACAATGTTCTCTGTAAGCATTCAGTGTTTTTCCCAGCTGGGAGAGCTATAAGGATAAGATAAAACCAGTTAGCAGTTAGTAGAAGCACAGGCTGCACCATACATCTTAGCATGGATAACCATTATTTTAGGTTAACTCAAGTCTATGAGTGTGACAGTCAGTTTGGGACAGTCATTCCTATTAGGAGGGTGAAACTTCAATATTTGAAGGCATACATAATGTTGCATGTTAGTATTAAATTAATAGGTTTTAGAGGGGTATTGGGGCTTTGTTTGTTTTTGTTTGAGGGCTTTCAATAAAACAAAAATTTTTGTAAGATGTGATATAGGCTGAAACAACTATATACAAGTTCAACCTTCCAAACAGTGTATGCATGTAACACAAAAGCTGGAACTAGACATTTAACAAAACAGGTGTTATACATAAAAGGTGGAAATAATAACTTTTTAACACAATGATGCTTTCTGTAATGTCTTTAAATGTCATTGGTCTCACTGATAAATACAAAAAAGAAAGAATATTGAACTATATTAAAAATGTAGAGTGCAAATAGCTATGTTACAGGAGATGTAACCCCTTACAGTGCCTACCTCTACTAACTCTAAACCCAACCACTTCTCTTTTAAACCCATACAAACCTCTTATATCAAAAAACTCCTATCAAAACTAAAACCTTCCTGTCTAGCAGCTGACAACCCCCTAATGACTTCTTAAAAACTGCTGCAAGCTCCATCGCCTATCCGGTAACTATCCTAATCAATCATTCAATCGCAGAACAATATGTCCCCATACTATGAAAAATAGCCCATGTCATCCCCCTCCACAAAGGAAGTCCAGCTAAAGATCTCTCTAATTATTGTACCATTGCCATTCTCTCACCCATCTAGCCAAAATCTTAGAGAAATTTATCCATAAGCAGCTCCTAAACCACCTTACTACAAATAACCTCTTATCTAGTTCATAGCACAGCTTCCATCCAAAACACAGTACCTCCACAGCCCTCATACATTTCACTAACTGCATGAACCTCCTCAAAAACAATGGACAACTAGTCTCTACTATATTCCTTGATATGTCCAAAGCTTTTGATACAGTATCCCACCAACTACTACTCAACACTCTAGCCTCCTTCAACCTCAACTCTACAGCTCTCAACTGGTTCTTTAGCTACCTTACTAATCGACAACAGGCAACTAAATGGGATAATAAACTCTCCACACTCCTCCCAGTCTCTGTTGGGTTTCCTCAGGGTTCCATCCTTGGCCCTCTCCTTTTTATTATATTCACAGATAGTCTAAACACTGCCACTAAATCTAATTATATTATTCAATATGTTGACAAAACTACTCTTATTTGCTCTGCTCCCACACCCCAAGACCTCCAAGATAAACTGCAAAAGTAATTTCTAGATATTGAAAATTATAATTGAAAATTATGTAAATGAACTTCAACTCATACTAAACCCAAACAAAACAAAATGAATGATCTTCTCTAACAGGAAATCCAAAGCAAAACCACCTCCTCTCTCCAGCTACTCCACTAATGGCACTATAAAAGAACCAGTTAACCAAACAAAACTACTTGGTGTCACAATAGACAACAACCTAACATTCAAAAAACACATATCACTCACAATAAAGAAAGTTCACATCAAACTTGGTGCCTATATAGGGCCAAACCTTACCTTACTCAAAATGCCAGACTAGCCACAGCCAGATCCCACCTCCTATCTACTTTTCTCTACTGTTCTCAACGTTTCTCTAACCTGCACAAGTCTGATTTACATCTATTTGATTCCTGCTATAACAAAATAGCTCTTCAAAAATTACACACTGGCTTGAATTTCCCAAGCTGTTATTGCTCAATCAGCTCAACATTGCCCACTGTATTATCCACAAATCTGAAAACTGCCCTGCACTTTCCAACCTAGTGCAACTAAATATCAACCCCAGGACCCTTAGAGCATCCAATAAACTTATACGCAAGGTTACAAAGTCCCATAGTTACTTCAGTGACTTTCTCTTCTCCTTCAAAGTAGCCAAACAGTGGAACATATTACCCCAGAATATCTTATAAAATACAGATTGTCATAGCTTCAAAAAACTCCTGAAGGAATATCTTACTCAACAATGGCTATGCTCCTGTAATACTCCTGGCTAGTTTCTCGTGCCTTTGATCAAATGTTTTCTATTCTACTATCTTCTTGTCTTACTTCTACCAAATGAAAATACCACAATGGTTTTTAGTTATATATCTAATGAGTTTCATATTACTGTCTGTGATAAGGCTTAAGGAATGTAATGTTTTCTGTTTTACATTCACCTTTTTGTAAATTATGATTGTTGGAAACTGTCAAAATTTTTGTATATTGTTTGTAAATCTTTTAAACATTTTTGTAATCTTTTTGTACTATTGTTATGGAGCTTATCTCCCCGGGTCTGCAATGAAACTGGGCTACTTGCCCAGCCGGTCACTACCCACTTAACAAATGTAAAATAAATAAATAAATGTACTTAGAAAGAACTGAACATATGAATTTGATAAAGAAATGTTGTCAGGATGGTTATTCAGCAGAATATCTGGGACAAAGGAAAAGAAAAGCACTTATATTAATTGTAACAGGAGCTCCAATAGTGACAGAAGAGGATACAAAGATAATAATTGTAGATCTGTAGAACTAAGGGGCTACTGGCAAGGGAGGAGGATTACACTGGCATGTATTTACATTCCAACTAAAACTGTTATAATGGAGCTTAAGAAAATTCTGGGAGAAATAATCAGTTTTCAGCAAGGAATATTACTTGTAGGTGGGGACTAGAATTTGATTTGCTGCAGTGAAGATGTGTCTGGAGGGCCCATAAGGGAAAGTATAACAAAGGAGGGTAGATTTTTGAAGAAACTTATGAAAATATTTGGCATGGAAGATGTGAATTCAGTAATAGGAGTTCAGAGTGAATTTACATATTATTCCCCAAGATATAAAACTGGGCTAGGATAGACAGAATTTAGATTTCACAGGAACATGTGCATTTAATTGAAGGTCTTGATATGCACTGAACTATTTCGGATCATTCACCAATGATAAGTAAAATAAAAACACAGGGTAATGAAATAAAAATGAGGCACAGGTGCCTTTCTACCTATCTATTGAAAAGAGAGGGATTTAAGGAATGGGTAGTGGAGATTATTCAGGAGCTATTCGAAGGGATAGAAATTACTTCTGAAAATATAGCTAGGGAGTGAGATAAAATTAAGGTGGAGTTTAAAAATAGAGTGGTGGAATTAAAAGAAAGGGAGCCATTGCTAAGAAGTAACAAGAATTATTTACAGGGACTGACAAATGTTAAAGTATTGCAGAATATGGGGGGAGGTCTCATAGAACAAGAAGAGTATCAACTGCAGAATGCTAAGCAGAAAATAAGAGATTACCTTGATAGTATATATGAGCTTAGAAAAATTGCTGTTAAGCAAATGTTTTTTGATAATAACAGTAGAGCACAAAAACGTCTAGCACAGGGACTCAGGCAACAGAAAGTAGAAAGGTCTGTTGCCAAGCTTAGGGAGCCTATAACAAGGAAGGGAACAACAGATCCTGTAGAGGTATTAGAACTATTTTAGAAATTCTATGAAAGTCTGTATAAAGCAGAGAAACATGGAAATCAAGAATTGCTACAAATGGAAATGTTTATGGAAGAATTAAATATGCAATGTTTAGAGGTAGATAAGGCTATGTTACTAACAGTTAAAATAGGAGGAGATGAGATAAAAATTGTGATGTATAACCAATCTGCAGGAAAGTCCCCTGGAATAGATGGTATTCCTGTGGAAGTTTGGAAGGTAGGAGGGAAAAACTGATAAAGATCTGGAAGGTTTTATTTAACCGTATTTTAAGAGGAGGAGAAGTACCAACATCCTGGAAGAAAGCAGTGGTAATGGTAATACCTAAAGAGGGTAAAGATCCATCTGATCCAGCTTCATACAGGCCCATTTCAATACTAAACCATGGATATAAAGTGTTTATGTCTATAGTGGCTAAAAGAATAACAAAAGTAATGCCAAAATTGATAGATACGGATCAATGTGGCTTTGTGGAGGGGAGGCAAACATTTGACAACATTAACAGAATATTGATGATCTAATGGGAAGCAGAATGCAAGAAAATACCATTGTAGTTGGTGGGTGTTGAGGCAGAGAAAGCATTTGACGGAGTAAGCTGGGACTTTATGAGCAAGGCAATGGAAGCATCTGCAGTTCCTGAAAAAATTATAAGGTTGATTAGGAGGCTATATGAGGGAGCGGAGGCAAAAAATTAAAGTGGATGGGATCCTCTGATAATTTCTGCTTGAGCAGAGAATCCAAGCAGGGGTGTCCTCTTTCCCCTTTGTTATTTGCATTATATTTAAAACCACTGCCAAAGAAAATAAGGGACTCAGAAATTCAAGGATATAATTGGTATAGTAGTCAAGAAAAGCTGTCTCTTTTTGCAGATGATATTATTTTATACCTGACAAAACCAGAAAGTGACATTACAGTGTTGTGAAACATTTTGAGACAATTTCACATCTTTTTGGGATACAAAATTAAAGAAGCTAAAACAAAGGCAATAGCGGTAAGTTATGTACCCACATATAAATTGGTTCAGCGGTATCCATACTTATGGGGACATGATAGAATGAAGTATTTAAGAGTATGGACTAGAAATGGTTCTGGAGTGGCAGCTAAGGATATGTGGGAAGAGACTAAAAAGATAATACAAAACCTGAGAAAATGGAAGCTTTGTTATAATGATATGGATAGCAAGATACAAGCAGTTAAAATATTTTTAGTCCCATTAGTCTTATACGCAGGTCAGGCATATTTTTATCAACCAAAGAAGTTGTGGATAGCAATTAATAAAGAGTTGAAGGACTTTATCTGGGAGGAGAAGACAAACAAGAGTCAAGTGGGGTAAGATGATTCTTCCAGGAGAGCAGGGCAGATTGGTATTACCCGATTTGAAGGCATATTTCAGACCTACACAGTTAAGGCTCCTATACATAGCACAAGCAGAAAACTATAATTCAAAGTGGAAAGGGATGATGATGAAACGGGAGAAGCTCAAGATACAAGAAGAGACTGGGATTTTGGATACAGGCCTTTAGGGAAAATAACAATAATCATACATAATATTATATCCATAAAGTAGCAGAAAGTATCCTAAGAATTAAGCCAACACAGGAATGGAGAAAGGAGGTTCTGCCAATAGGGGTGACTGCAATTAGGGATACAGACAATAAGCAAGATGTGGCTAGAATTTATTTGAGAAAACTGGCAAAAGAATCAAGGTGTAGGGAGCAAATATCTAGAGAGAGAAAGATGACAGAATGGGAAGATGCCAAGAATTTATTTGGACTACAAGTTAGATGTTGTCTTCTCTCTCAAGGATTGATATCAGAGTATAGGCAAAGAGAAATAAATATGGGGTCCTAAGCTGCCATTTAAAAAGGATTAATTAGTACAGCATATAAAATATGGCATGATAACTGTAAGAACCAATCAGAGGAGGTTAGAAATGATTGAGACGAGAGATTGGATAAGCAATTCACAAAGAAACAATGGGAAGATATATGTATGTCTCCCAAATATGCAACACAATCTAGAAGATTTAGGAATTTTGCTTGGAAGTGTTTACATAGATATTTTTATACCGCAAGTAGAGTCCAGAAAGTTTTTCCTTAGGGAGACAGCAAATGTTGGAGGTGTGACAGGGAAGAAAGAGGTAACTGGGGACATATTTTCTGGGAGTGCAATGAATTGGTGGACCTTAAAGGGAGAGTGTCAAAGATAGTGTGCTCTGACAACATTTTTTTTTTTAATTCTAATAAGTACTTTACATTATAAAAGACACATATACTTCTTACTGGTTGCATGTTTTTCTGCATTTTGTTAAGATTTAACATTTCAGTTTTTCAGAGCGTCCTGCTCTCAATTTGCTCAAATAGTACCTCCCACAAGTCTGCATCATCCTTCTTTTCTACTCCCTGCCCCTTCACTACTTTGCATATGTCGTTTTTGACAGTTCCAGGATTGTTTAGATTCCCCTGAAAAAACAAGCCCCTTTGATAAAGTTCCGATCCTAAAACAGGGGGGGAGGCATCCGTTAACTGTAGGGAATAGAGTTGTTGAAGGACTTTCTAGTCTATTTTCATATTTCTCCTATGTTGCGAAATTTTCTTGCTCTGCAGCCACTGAATGCTGCAGGTGTCAACGGGTGTAAAAATATATATATATTAATCTTTTTTTCTTAAAAAAGGTAAAAACTAGCATTACTGATTCACTATAACACTCGGTTCTGACTAGGCAAGTGAAGAATATGGGTTTTACACTGATGTGCCTTTTCTTATCAGGAAGAAGCACGAAACTCGAATGACTCACATTACATCGTTAAAAAGCAAGTTATCTGTATTTCGTTTTTTTTTGGGGGGGGGTAGCTTGCAGTAATCCTCTGCAATTTACTAAAGAATAAATAAATACAAAAATATTTAGGACGGGGCAATTTAATACTGTGGATTTTGTGTCATAGTTGAAGGTCTGAACAGTTAAAAGTGCGAAACTGTGTGCGAAAATTGCAAAAACAATGTTAGTTCAATAAAAGATATTACGTATCACATCATCTCTCAGTTCCAGTACTAAAGGAGACTGGATATGATGGAATGAGCAACAAAAGGAATTAAATGCCAAAATAGCAAACTTGTAAGCTGTTAAGCTGATTGCTTATACACATTTTGGGGGGCAGCAAATGGATGTCCCTGAGATATACCTTTGCATTTGGTACCTGTATATAATACACTATGTGTTAATCACCTTTTCAGAGTTCTTATTAAGTTTCACAGAATTAAAACAGGGTAGTTTTGTACAAAATGCATTTAGTATTGCTATTCTGTTCTTGGATATTTCATTACTAAAAGCTGCTGAACCTCTCATCAAAAAAATATTTCTGTCACATATAGAGTTTTGTTGATACCAAGTTTGCAATCACAAACTGTTTTGGCTGGTGAAGTATGTACAAGTTTTTTGCTCATGATGAAATGGCAGCTCAGGAAAAAATATAGTGTGGACAGGTGAGGTACTGCATAACTCAGCCTGTAAGTCCATTGAGCTTCACTAATGGAAACACAATAATATGGCATGCTAGACTATTCAAGTGAAATGCCCATGAAACCCTGTGATTGTCACCTGTGCATAAATGTCATATGACAGACTCCTTTGAGCCTTCTTTACAATAATCTTAAACAACGAAATGGGGATTCTAAGGTATAAAATACATCTAAGGCTGCTAGTTAAACTGCAAAAGGTTTTATTTACACTCAATGCAGGATTAGCCATTAACCAACTGTTCCACTTGTACATGGAGCTTTGGTGATGCCACACTTCTAGTCACAAAATGGTACATTATTTGGTGAAGTATACAGAACTATTACTTCTGATGCAGTGCCAGCACAGTAAAAATATATCTGGGTCAGTGCTGCAAATTCCTGTCTGAAAATAACTTGTATATCTACATAAAACTAAATATGTATACTATATTGTGAGCAGCCTGACACATTCTAATGTCCATGCAGGTCTACTGGTGGAGCTTAACACCACTGGGTAATGACTCCAAAACAGTTTCATATTTCTAAGTGAAATTATTTTGACAATGAACCTGGATGTTCAGTTATAAACTGGTTTAATAGTGCTTTTATGTATAGAGGAAATGTAACAGCCATATGATGACTGTCTCTGTGCAATGTCACAGAATATGTGAATGCTATTTCCCATATTTATTAACATTTAAATGCTGGCAAACAATGTTTATGGAAAAATGAATTATATTTAGTTGTTATGCAATAAAATAAAAATATATCATTATGTGTAGTACTGTTCACCTCAAGATAAAAAGAAAAAACAAATCTTTGTTGTGAAATAAAACTAAATGCATTGCATTAGAAATGTTATAAAATTATAATGTTAGAGTGAAAACTTGAAAGACAAAAAGAGATGTGTATTTTCACTGTATTTCCACAACACAACAAATACCATTTTTTACATACTATCTCAGAGGAGTATCCTCTTTCTAACTGTGTAAACTTCTGTTGGCTGTATAAAAGCAATGTGGATGTTTTTTGTCGCAGACATCCTCCCCAACACACAAACTGCACCTAAAAAGTCTGATGAATGACTGTATAACTGTGATCAATTGACAGCAGTGTGTGTGTGTGTGTGTGTGTGTGTGTGTGTGTGTGTGTGTGTGTGTGTGTGTGTGTGTGTGTGTGTGTGTGTGTGTGTCTATGTATGTATCTATCAAAATGTGTGTGTGTGTGTGTGTGTGTGTGTGTGTGTGTGTGTGTGTGTGTGTGTGTGTGTGTGTGTGTGTGTATGTATATGTGTGTGTGTGTGCATGTATGTGTATTTATGTATATGTGTGTATATATCTATGTGTATAAATATTATATATATATATATACATATATATATATATATATATATATATATATATATATGTGTGTGTGTGTGTATATATATATATATATATATGTGTGTGTGTGTGTGTGTGTGTGTGTAGTGTATATACTGTGTATGTATGTGTATATATATATATATATATATATATATATATATATATATATATATATAGAGAGAGAGAGAAAGAGATAATGCATGTGAGTGTGTGAGTGTGTGTGTGTGTGTGTGTGTGTGTGTGTGTGTGTGTGTGTGTGTGTGTGTGTGTGTAGGATCATAGGAGATTATTAGGCTATCGACCCGGAGGTCATTTTAAGCCTAGCTGTTTCAAACCAATGTATTACCATAGAAGTACTTGTCAATACCCAAGATTGCATTTGGTGATGACTACCCATGTCCAGGAGGGTTCCAAAGATGTGGCAGTCAATGGGAGATAAATTTTTCCCTCGAGCATGTCCTATTTAAGTCACAGACCATATTTAAGTCCCTAGAATGGATAACCCTAGACCCATGTGATTTACGGATATGCAGTAAGTTCATTAGGTTTGGGTCTTGGATTATTCTGTAGGCCAGGCATAAGTCTCCCTTGTCTATACAATAGGGAGTATAGTCACAAGGATTTCAATCAGTTTGTGTAAGGCACATGCTGGAGGCCCTTGATCTTATGTTAGAAACCTCTGGGGTCTCTCTAATTGCTGTAGGTGTGTAATACAGTACTTACTGAATGGGGTGTTATATTCAATTATGGACATACCTATCAACTGTACAGATTTTTGCAGAATGTCCAGATTTTTGCCTCATATTTTTGGTCTGTTCATCATAAACTTTCTGTTTTTCTGGCAAATCATTGAAGAGATTGAAGTCACTAAATAATGACAAACATTGCAGTTTCAGACTTTATATTCTTCAGAAAATATGTAATATTGCAAAACTTGTTATTCTATCAACTTTTTAAGTTTATAAGAGCAATATTTAAATTCTGTCCCTATTTTGGGGGCTTTGGCCCCCCATTATTTCTGGCTTTGTCCAGATTTCTTGCACTGAGAGGTTGAGAGGTATGATTATGGGACAGATATGTGCTGAGTATAGGGGGATTATGACTTATTTTGCTCTCGAGGCAATGATTTACTAATCAAGTGAGCTATGTGGAAATCTTTCTTTACAATGGTAAACATGTATTGGTCGAAGTTAAGGTCACAGTCAACCTGTGATCCCAGGTCCCTTATCACTTCATGGGTACTTAGAGTATTGTTGTTTTGATAGTGTGAAGGGACACTGTTTGTGCCAAAGGGAATGATGATGTATTTCTTTGTATTTGGTTTAAGACCATGACTAATAAACCAGTCACTGGTCTGTTTGAGATGCTCCTGTTTATACTGACATTATTTGGGGATTCAATGATTGCACCTAGTTTGCAGTAATCTGCAAACTTGGTCAGCCACAACCCTTTAGGTTTGACCTGAACCTCTGAGAAATATATACCAAAACAGTAGGGGGCCCAGCACTGACCTCTGTGGCACCCTGCTGGTAACTGGTCTACTGGTTAATGTGGAGTCACCCACTTTGCTAGTGTGTGTCCGGTTTGTGAGCCAGTTGACAACCCATCTTACAACAAAGGGGGTTATATTCAGTTTGCTAAGTTTATCGGTAATGCCTAAATGTGGGATTGTGTGAAAGCCTTTGTCAAGTCTAGGTATGCTGTGTGCATGGATTTGCCCTCATCAATGGCCTTGGTCACACTTTCAAAGGAATTCACCAGATTTAACAGGAAAGATCTGTCCTTCACGAAGCCGAATTGGGTAGGATCTAGGGTTTGGAGGTCACCTATGTCTTTCAATAATGATACGTTCCATGGCCTTACAGATGAGGCTGATCAGGTTTATGGGTCTGTAATTCCCTGGGTGCACTGCTAGGCCACCCTCATAGAGGGAAGTACTCTAGCTGTTCTCCATTCCTCAGGAACAAAGCCTGTGGTTAGGCTATGATTGAAAAGGGTACTTAGTGGTGATACTAGTTCATGTTTTACTCTGTTTACAAAACAACCTGGGATGTCATCTGGTTCCATAGAGGCCATATTCTTTGCCTTGGACAAGGCTTTGAGTACCTGCTCTTCAGATATGTAAGGTGGAGGAGGGTTGGGGGAGGCTTGTTGTAAGTTAGGAGGAGATGAGGGAGTGAAATTTTCATCAACCCTATCAGCTAGTGGGTTTGCTATCTCTGTGGAGTCAGTGTGTGTGGTACCATTGGCCACCACTTCTGCACATGCATGGGTGTTACCCTTTAGAATATGTACATAGCTGTAAAAGGCCTTATGTTATCCTTGGTAGTACTTGCTAGGTTTTTCCTCAAAGGAGCTCTTGGAGGATTTGACAAGTTGTCTTATTTGCCTGTTAAGGCTGACGGGGGTGCTTTTCCATTGTTGGGTCCTTGTATTTGTTTTCTTGGACAGCAACATTTTGTGTTTATTGTAAAATTTGTTGATGCTGTAAGTCCACCATGATAGCCTGATTTTACTTGGAGCTTTGGCTTTGATTCTACCTGATACACTACACTTATGCAAGTGATTGTACAGGGCTTTAGTGTAAGCGTTGGCTTAGTTATCACTTTCAGCTTGGGGTGGGGCTTGTGTGTGTGTGTGTGTGTGTGTGTGTGTGTGTGTGTGTGTGTGTGTGTGTGTGTGTGTGTGTGTGTGTATATATATATATATATATATATATATATATATATATCTTAAAGCCAACTTTGCTCACTGGATAAACAAAGATACTATCTCCCTCATGCAGAAGAAAGACAACACATGGAAAACCTGGAATAAACTCAAAACCTCTTCTAGTCTCCAGCACTATGGGGAACTTCAAAATACCACAAAAAAACAAGTCACACATGACAAAAAAAAAAACTTTTATCTTAACCCACATAGAAGCCCCCACTATAACCCTAAAGAATTCTGGAGTACCAATAATAAGCTCTTACATCCAGGAAACCCATCTCCTCCTAACCCATCCCCAAACAGCTCTCCTCTTGAAACTGCCACTCTTCTGATCTCTTTCATAGACTTCATACAAAACCTAATCAACCAAACAAGGATACCTACTTTCACACCCCTACCCCTCCCTCCCACAAAACTCCTTTCTCAGTCAAGCCAGTCCCCCACATTCCATCATCAGATCTCTGCTATATAAACTTAAACCCTGCTCCCCTTCTGCTGACAACCTGCCACCTCTTTACTTCAAACTTGTAGACCCCTTTATTGCCTATCCAGTCTCCATACTTATGAATCGATCAATTCAGGAAAATGTTGTCCCTGACATCTAGGAAAAGTCCTATATTATACCCCTACATAAAGGAGGTAACTCCACTGATGCCTCAAATTTCAGGCCTATTGCTATTCTATCCCTTCTTTCAAAGATTCTTGAAAAATGTTGGTTGTATACATAAAATGTATACATAATACATAACAAATGTATACATAAACAGCTCATTTCACACCTCATTCAGGAAAATCTCCGCAGCCTGACAACATGGTTTCCATCCTCATCATAGCACAACTACCGCATTACTATCCTTTACTCATTCTATCTCTACATCTTGCAATAATAACAGATTAGTGTCATTCCTCTTTCTTGACCTCTCTAAGGCTTTTGACACTGTGTCTCACAGCCTCCTACTCTCCACAATTGCTTTCTTCAATCTCACAAACTCTACTCTCAGCTGGTTCTCTTCTTACCTGTCAAACAGAGTTCAATCTGTCAAATGGTTCTCTGCTACTTCTCCTTTCCTTCCCATTCAAACTGGTGTCCCCCAAGGCTCCATCCAGGGCCCACTGCTATTCAGCATCTTTACTAATAATCTCTTCCAATCCTGCCCCCACTCCACAGTCATACAATATGCAGACAGCTCCACCCTCATCACTACCTCTGACAATCTGCTTCACCTCCTCACCCTCACTCAAGACACCCTGCACTCAGTTGAAAGGTGGCTCACAACCAACCAACTCCTACTTAACCCTAATAAAACTAAACTACTTCTCTTCCTCCCCAAACCCCAAATCCACCTTCTCTGTCTCTTCTGTAAACAACAAAGCTATTAAGGTTGAATCTCACACTACACTTCTCAGAGTTTATATAGATGATGAACTTAAGTTTGACATCCACATCAATAATTGCACCAAAAAGACACACCAAAACCTAGGATTGCTTTACAGAAATAAAAAATTCTTAACACAAGAATTCGAATTGTCACGAGCCCAAGCCTACCTACTATATGCCCCCACAATCTTTACTAACCTCCAAAAAATATGTCAACCAAACTTGAACTTACATACAATAAAATAGTAAGATTTGCCACTAATCTCCCATATCAGTGTCATCACTGCTTCTCCTTAGAAAGGCTTCACTGGCTGGAATGCCATAATCAACTCCTTCTACCTCAACTTTATCTGACACATGCTGTCCTCCACTAACCTCTAGCCTGTCCTTCGCTGGCAACTCTCATCTTCCTTTATGTCCCTAACCAGGAACTTCATAGCTCTCTGGTGAGAGAAGAAGCACAGGAGTATTGTATCCCAACAGAGTGAAGCTGTGCTGAGACCAGCATTAGTAGTAGCCAGGCAGTAGCAATTCATGTGACTCCCCTCTTTTCATCATTCTTGACAAGCTAATTCTTTATTTTTCAGTAAGTACTGCTTGATTTCTTTCTAACTTCAGAATATCTGCCTAAATACTTCATCTTTAAATTTTCAGGGTCTATGTATTAGTTTCCCCCTCAAGTGCTTGGCAGTGCTCTGTACAGACTCAGACATCTTGAGTGACATTTTTCCTGTAAAAGGAATACATAAGGAAACAGCTCCAGTACTTAGTAATAATGGCCATCCCTCTTGGCATGTCTAAAGGTCAGTTCCCTGTGCTTTCTCCTATTAACCTGGTGAACTTGGGCATTCTGAGGCAGTGTAGCAACTGCCTCTTGTACACAGACAACCCTCTCCTCTTACCTCCCAACACTCAGGCTTGTGAGAGATGCACTTATATATCCAAATTGGAAGCCATGCGCTCTCAAGCCAAGACCAAAATAACTGGTCAAGAGGAGAAGGTTAACACCTGCACCACACCACAAGCAACAAATAGCCTTCTAGAACACCCACCATCATATCTGTCACATAAAAACACAAACCACACACCCACCTTCATGGAGGCTCTCAAAAGAAATCTACCCAAACAGCAGAGTCCTCCAAGGCAGAAACACACTTGACCACCACAACACAGCACAAACCACAAGACACATAGCTCACCTACACAGGGTGCCCCTCAACCTAATCACCTAAGGCAACAGAGCTTGCCCAATACACTAATTATAGGTGACTGGAAGTGAGGCACACTGATGTCCCACTCACTAGGTTGAATAAGGAGAAGGTAACAGTCAGCTGTATACCAGGGGCCAGAATCTGACTTATAACACATGCACTCACTCTGGTCACTCCACAACAAGTACAAGTATGACTCTGTCATTGTCCATGTGGGTGTGAATGACCTGAGATGCACCTCCCTGGACTGTATGAAGAGAGACATGGAGGAGCTCTCAGATTATGTGGCCCAGGCAGGTATGACCCTAGCCCTGAGCAGCATCCTACCGTTGCCCAGAATGATACCACAGTACAAGCCAAAAATTATTGATTTCAATAACTGGCTAAGTTTCTGGTGTCATTCTAAGGGGATCCAGTATTTGTCTGCTTGGGATAACATGATTGATAGACCTTGATGCTTTGCCGGAGATGGCCTGCATCTGGCCCCCCTGGGTTTCCGGATACTGGCTAAGGCTCTTGCCACCCCTATAGTGCATTTTTTAGGCAATGTTCCAAAGACCAAATTACCACCATAACAGCTATAAATAAATGCAATCTGTGGCTCATGATGCTCAATGCTAGAAGTCTAAATCTTAAGATGCACTTGCTCGAAGCACTCCTCAAAATGGAGAACACTGGCATTTGTGCTGTAATGGAGACCTGGTTTAAAGCAGAAGAAAGCACCCCTGCAGTACCAGGCTATAATTCATTCTGCACCTTTCGGCCACAGAACATGGACCGAAGCTCCAAAGGTGGTGGTGTCTCCATATTCATAAAGAATATGCACACCTCCAGACTAGTAGCCCAGCATAATGCTTCTGAGATACTTCAGGTACAACTAACACTGGGGAAGATGGCGATTCACGTCTTAGCCTGCTGTAGGTCCCCAACCATGTCCCAAGACTCTCATTCCATGTTCCTAAGCACCCTGGAAACTATTGGGGTCCAACCCAACACTCACATACTAGGTGACTTTAACTACCCCTCCATCAACTGGGAAAACTACTCATGCACCAATACACTGGCCCAACACTTCCTGGAATTCATCAGTTTCAATGCCCTGGACCAGCTCATTCTTACCCTCACTAGAGGAAGCAACATCCTTGACTTGGTTGTTACTAATGAAAAACTCCAATGCGCAGTCCAGTATCAATAAAGGCTTTCCTCCGTAGTAGAAATGTAATTCCTTCAATAATCCACCGCAGTTCAGCAAAAATTACAAATTTTAATGAAAAAACAATAAAAGACAGTAAAAAGCAACCAGATTGAGCGCTTTCATCTCCTCCACGGAGACTTCATCAGAATCTACATTTTTCCACTCACCCTCAGTTTAAATAATGGTTCCAGTTGTTTAATTAGTTAATTAGATTTGAAATCCTATAGGCTGGCCATAAATTAATACAAATTTTAACTCTTTCTTGCATGAAACCTTTCCAAAAAAGAGGTTGTTAAAAAAGTTATAGAAAGATATATTGTTTAAAACTCATCCAAAACAGTACAATAGGAAAAACAGGACTTCCATCAGAAACTTGTTTTGTTAAAAAACAGTAGAAAAAATGTTGTACACAATCTTGTAAATGAGATATGTCAACCTTAAATAGGTATAAAGTTTGTAATACTTATAAAATACTGAGCTAAAGGTTCATTGTTGTTCCATTAAGTGTTCATATTAAAAAAATATTATTAGAAAATTCTTATTAAAAAATATTATACAAGTTCATTTTAAAAAATAAAAAATGATGTAGTATATAAATATTCTAATAAAATATATTGTAAATACATATGTTATACCATAAAATAGAATAACATGAGGTAAAATGAAATAAAATGTTATGTAAGATAAAATGAAATAAAATGTTGTGTAAGAAAAAAATGGTGACCTTAGTGGTGCCTCTTGGGGTCCTCTGACAAGATCTTGAGTGCAGGGTTGATGGATATGTGGTCATTTAATCCATTATTCCCACATGCATCCAGTCTTAACTGCCAGATCATTTCCCTAAATTCAATTTTAGTTTCCCAGTCCCCTCCTCTCTCATGCTTACCCACTTCTTCCAATATCCAAAATTTAAAATCAGCCTCCTTACACGTTCTGGTGTGTCTAAAGAGTGCATTTGTGTCATTCATCTTAGTAATGTCTCTATTATGTTCATATGTTGGTTGTTACTAATGTGAGCAACCATTCTTCTACACCAATAGTCAATTCCTCCCTGGTTAGATCCGACCGCAAACTAATCCCCATGGAAATCCACATCTCACTCATACCCCCTTGCAAGGTAACCACCATGAAAACCTTCTCCAAACCTGACTTTGGACTCCTGAAAACAGAGGTGGCTAACTTCAGGGCACACATGTCAATGGAAAATAGATGCATGACTGCCAAATCATACACCAATACACTGTACGAATACGTACATAAATGCATGGAACTAGCCATACCCAACAGAACCAAGATGTTCTCCTCCAAAAAAAGGAAGCCAATCTGGTTTTTAATAAACTCTACAACAGAAGGAAGAAACTGTTGCAGAAAAAGGTGAAGTCCCAAGACTGGAAAACTCCCTTATTAGGCTCAACAAAAAGTTGAGATCCCTCATCAAAAACACTAAAAACAACCACAAAGCCTTCTATAGTTATATCAAGAATCTCCACAGCAATACCCAGGTTTGCTCTGAGTTACTGCACAATGGTACCTCCTATACTGAGCCAACAGATATTGCCAGCATACTGGCCGACAGATTCAGTGCCAGCTTTACCCCTCTCACCCCTAAAGGACCAATCACAATACTGGAGGAATGCCAGGCACCCAGCATTACTGCAGCACAGGTTAAAGCTGCATTGTCCAAGGCCAAGAATACAGCTTCCATGGGACCTGACAATATCCCTGGATGTGTTCTACATGAACTACAAAGTGAACTGACACCACATCTGTGTGCCCTGTTTAATCACAGCCTCACCTCAGGCTTTGTCCCTACCGAATGGTGCACTGCTACAGTCATCCCTCTCCATAAAGGGGGAGTGACTACAGACCCTGGGAATTATTGCCCCATTAGCCTGATGAGTCTGATATTTAAGGTGATGGAGCGCATCATCATGGACCTAATTAACAAGGATATAGGGAATCTCCAAACTCTAGATCTCATGCAATGTGGTTTTGTGAAAGGTAGATCATGCCTGCTCAACCTGGTTGACTTCTTTGAGTCAGTCACCAGAGCTATGGATGTGGGCAAGGCAGTTCATATAGCCTACCTCGATATGGCCAAGGCCTTTGATACCATTTTCCACTCAGGAATAATGGATAAACTCACCAAACTAGGCATCAACCCCTATATCACTCTGTGGGTTGCAAATTGGCTCACAGATAGAACCCGCAGTGTGAAAGTAGCGGACTCCAAGTCAGACTGCTGCCCAGTCACGAGTGGAGTCCCACAGGGATTGGTCCTGGGTCGTCTCCTGTTTGGCATCTACTTCTCAGAAGTCCAGGCCAATCCAGAGGGACTCTGCCTGACCAAGTTCACAGATGACTGCAAGCTGGGAGCCATTTTTAACTCCCCAAGTGATGTAGACATCCTACAGAATGGCCTCACTGACACCAGTGACTGATGTTGAAACCATGGCCTTAAGCTTAATGCCAAAAAAATGTATCGTCATCCCCTTTCGGAAAAACTCAGTTCCCACTAACTACCACGCCGATGGGAGCTCACTGAACACAGAAGGTGTTATAAGAGATCTGGGGATACAGGTTGACAGCAACCTCTCCTTCGACCACCACATTGCCACTGTGGTCAGAAAGTCCTTCTATGTGGCACATCTCATTACCAAGGGTTTTGCATCCGGGAAGAAAGAGGTCATCATCTCTCTCTACTCTTTCTTCATTAGGCCAATCATCGAGTATAATGCCCCATTTGGCATGTACCTCACTAGACACATGCAACAGCTGGAAAGACCACAAAAGTACCTTATGAAGAAGATCCTAGGCCTTAAACACATGTCCTACAGGGATAGACTCAAACAACTCCAGCTATTCTCTGTCTCATATCGTCTACTAAGAGGCAATCTCTGCTTGACTTACAAAGCCATGTTTGACCCAGCTCTTTTAGAAATGCTACAGCTAAAGAAATCCCAATCCCTCCACACCACATGCACCAGAGACCTCAACCTCATGACCACAATCAACAGAACATGCTGGAGGGACAGATTCATAATCCATATACTGCCCATGCTCTGGAATAGAAATCCCATACATGTCAAGCAGAGCACTTCACTGGCCCTCTTCAGGAGAAATCTTGATGAGTGGATGGGAAATAGAAAGTTCACCCCTGGGATCACTCCACTGGCTATAGTTGATAGAAGCACTGGGAACTAATGTCGGGCGGCACGATGCCAGGGCACTTCAATGGGGTAGGCTTGTAAAGGCTCCAGGGCCATTAGCCTAGTACACACCTATGAACCTATGACCAGCACCTCCTTCAAATTTGCAAACCAAATAAATCTATAGGAAACATTCTTTATAATCACAAATTTACCACTTCTTGGAACAAGAAGTTATGTACTCACCATAATGTTTGATGTATGTAGTCCATCTCACCTCGCATTCTTACCCGTGGGTTCGGACTCGGCCATACTCTAGCTCGAAGTCATTCAATTGGCTGGGCTAAGAAGGTATCCCATGCCGTACTGCTCCCTTTTCCCAGATCTAGTTTGCTGTGAGCTCAATCACTCACTCTCCACACATAACAACACATAGAGAAGGAAGAACATACCAACCATAAAGGAATTTTGAAACCATACCTAACCTCTAGGTCCTCCAGGATGGGGGAAGGAGGGGGGGTAAGTAAGAATGTGAGGCGAGATGGACTACATGCATCGAACGTTATGGTGAGTACATAACTTCTTGATGATATGTAGTCCAATCTCTCCTACATTCTTACCCGTGGGACAGCGTCCCCAGCACCTGAATCCTGGGAGGCTCAGTGGAAAATACTCCTGAGCAGTGTGGAACCAAAGGAAGACCTGCCTCTAGACACCAAATCTAACTTGTAGTGAGTAACAAAGGTGTGAGGAGATGCCCATGTAGCCGCAGCACAAATATCATCCATAGACAACTTGGCCTGAAAGGCTGTAGATGTAGACACAGATCGGGTAGAGTGAGCCTTCACTTGAAATGGTAAATCCCTGCTACCTGAAGTATAAATGAAGGAAATACAACTGGAGATCCATCTAGACAAGGTGGCTTTGGAAACAGGAGACCCAATCCTGTTTTCTGAAAATGAGACAAACAACTGATCTGATTTTCTAAGATCCTTCGTTCTATGTAAATAGAATCGTAATTGTCTGTGCACATCCAACTGATGAAATTTAAATTCTGCCTTGTTTGAGAACTCTGGAAAGAATACAGGTAGATCAATGGATTGGTTGAGATTACTAACTGAAGCCACCTTCGGTAGAAAGGAAGGGTTTGGTCTGAGAGAAACCCTGTCTTTGTGAAAAATCAAGTAAGGTGGTCTGATTGATAAGGCTTGAAGTTCTGAGACACGTCTGGCTGAAGTGATGGCTACCAAAAAGATTGTCTTCCAAATCAAATATTTTAAATCACAAGTGGCTGCAGGCTCAAAGGGGGGAAAAGTGAGACATTGTAGTACAAAATTTAAGTCCCAAGGCATAACTGGGTCAAAGACTGGAGGACAAAGCAGCATAGTGCCCTTCAGGAATGCCTTACAAAGTCTATGTGCCATGAGACTAGGCTCATCAGCGACGTGAAAGGTGGAAATAGCCACCAATTGGACCTTAATAGATGCGGCCACTGATCCCTGGTTGAAAAGCATGGAAAGGAACTCCAGGACTGATGAAATTGGAGCTGTATAAGGATCAATTTGTTTTGCATGCGCCCATATGGAAAATCTTTTCCATTTACTGGAATAGATTTTTCTGGTGGAAGGCTTATGGGAGGAAGACAGAATATGAACCACTTCCGGTGAAAAATGATGAAGCCTGACTAATGATGGAAGTGGAGAAGCCAGGCTGTCAACTGGAGGGTCTGAAGAGAGGGATGGAGCTGCCCTGACATATGAGTCAGCAGATCTGGTTGTGGGTCCAGAATTCAGGGGGCGTCCATGAGGTAGGGATGGATTAAGGGGAACCAAATTTGACGAGGCCAGTGTGAAGCAATCAGAATAATTTTGCTTCCCAAAGATTGCGCTTTCTGAATAACCTTTTTCAGCAGAGGAACAGGAGGGAAAGCATACAGTACACCGGAGGGCCAATCGTGAACTAGAGCGTCCCTGGGTGACTCCCCCTGAGGGGGGATAAGGGTGAAGTAGCTGCTGCATTTGGTATTGAGGGGGCTGGCAAATAGGTTGCAGCAAATCTGCTCTGCAACCTGATTGTTCAGGGACCACTCGTGAGGGGGCTGGCAAATAGGTTGCAGCAAATCTGCTCTGCAACCTGATTGTTCAGGGACCACTCGTGAGGCATCAGAATAGCTCTGCTCAACCTGTCCGCAATCACATTGGACTTCCCCAGAATGTGCGTTGCTACAAGAAAACGTTGGGAAGCCAATGCCCACTGCCACACTCGCATGGCCTCTCTGCAAAGGTGGTATGACTTGGTTCCTCCCTGTTTGCTTAGATACCATACCACTGACATATTGTCTGAGTGGATCGCAATTGTCCCGAGAGGAAGAAAGCTCTGAAGTGCTTGCAACGCTAGTAGCACTGCTCTCATCTCCAGGACATTGATATGCAGATATATCTTGTGTTCCTGCCACGTGCCTTGGACTGTCCTGCCTAGATAATGCCCCCCACCCCATCTGGGAGGCATCCATGGTCACTGTGGCAACCAGAGGGGATGGAACGAAGGGTTTTCCCTCATTGAGGCTGCTGGTGTGAAGCCACCAGTGAAGATCCTGCTTGCACCTGTCTGTGATTATTATAAGATGAGAAAGCGGAAGATGTTGTAGAGACCACTGGGCAAAGAGTAGCCACGGAAGGAGCCTCGTGTGCAGCCTCACCAGAGGAACCAGCATAATTGTTGCAGCCATCGTCCCCAACAATTTGAGGACCAATCTTGCCTTCACTCTTCTCAAAGGGAGCAACGCATACACCTGTTGTTGTAAACTTTGAATCCTTTCTAGTGATAAAAACACCCTCATGAGCTGCGAGGGCAACAAGGCAGACTTTTCCCAGTTTAGAGAGATGCCCAGTTGTTGACATAGTTTGATAGTGGCGTCTCTGGTTTGTAGTAGTAGATGCCTGGTGGTGGCAAAAAGGAGCCAGTCGTCCAGGTACGGAAACACTTGGAATCCCTGATGTCTCAAGTGAACCATCACCACTGCCATACATTTGGTGAACACCCTGGGGGCTATGGTGAGACCGAAGGGCAGGGCGTGAAATTGAAAATGACTGGCTCCCAGCCGGAAGTGTAGATGACTTCTGGATGCCCTGTCCATCTTTATGTGGTAGTAAGCATCCTTGAGGTTTATGAAGCACATCCACACTTCTTTTCCCAACAATGGGAGAATAGATTGCAAAGTGACCATTCGGAACTTGGACTTCTTCACATGGGTGTTCAATCTGCTGAGATCCAAAATGGGTCTCAGGTCCCCTGTCCTTTTCGGCACTAAAAAGAATCTGGAGTAGGTCCCTAATCCGATCTGGTCTCAGGGGACATGCTGGATGGCTCCTTTTCCTTGCAGCTTTAAAACCTCTGAAGCTGCAGAATCCCTTTGATTGGGTGGAACATCTGGGATTTTTTTGATCGGAGGGGGAGTTGAAGAGAAGGGAATGTGATATCCTCCGGAAACTATTTTTAATACGCATTGGTCCTGAGTGATACCTTGCCAGGCCTCTGGGTATAGTGAAATGCGACCCCCCGACTGGCTCTGGAAATGCACAGTCGGGCCTCCCATCAGGAATCGTGGTCTCCCTGGTTACACGGGCCTCCTCTGCCCCTAGGGCGGCATCCACCTGAATTACCACCCCCTCCCCTGCCTCTGGAGGGGGACTCACCTTGTGCGTCATGAAAAAACCTCTGTGATTTTTTGAACCACATCTTCACACTCCTCTGGGTCTTGGGATAAGGCCTAGAAGGAAGGGAAAAATGGACTCCCACAGCAGACAGAGTTTTTCCCTCTTGCTCACACCTAGTGAGAGTGTCTTTTACCTTAGTTCCGAATAAGGAGGAACCATCAAACGGGGCGTTGGTGAACGTAGACTTGAAGGCTTACAGAGGCGCATCCAGGAGTGTCTCCTAAGAGCAACTCCCGAACTTGCCGCTCCTTCGGCTGAGTAAGAGATCAGCCTCATGGAGGAGATAGCAATAGAGTTGAGGGTAGACATCTGAGCATTGACCTTCTGAGCCACTGCATCAGAAACGTTACCCTGCAGAGTATCTTCAAGCTCTTTCAGAAGATCTCTTTGGAGCCATGTAAAATGTGATAAGTAATTCAGTGACTGCAGAGTAAAGGCCGCTGAAGAAAACATACGCTTCCCATACCAGTCCATGGTCCTAGACTCCTTGTTAGGGGGGATGGACGGTAGACGAAGTCTCAGCCAGTTCCTTCTTGGTAGCCGCTGCCACCACCATGGCATCTACAGGAACTCCCTTGGATAGAAGCTCTTTGTCAGAGGGGGCAGACAAGAATTTGTTGGGTCTCATGGGGACTGGTTCCACAGAGTCAGGGGTTTCCCACACCCTTCGACAAACCAGATCCAGAAGTTCGTCAAAGGGTGGAGATACCCATGAGGTGGAGGGCTGAGCCCCAAAGGCCTTCAGGAACACCGACTCCTCCTTGGAGGGAGCTTTGGAGGGCCAGTCACCCCTCTGCTTCAAAATTTCTAGGATGTCAGAGAAAGAGACATCCTCAGGGGATGTCTTGGGGGACCCCTCCGATTCCTCGAGGTCGGTGTCTGATATGAGGGACTCATCTTGGGAGTCGATGTGCTTCTTCTTGCATGTTCTTTTTCTGGGTGGCTCCTCAGGCAAAAACTCTGAGGGGCCCTCAGAAATATGGGGACCACTCATGGGGGTATCCTGAGGCCTTGGGTCTCCACTGTCGAAAGATAGAGGGCGATCAGAGACCCGCACCGGAGCTGGAGGGGACAGAGTGTCAGTGCCGAATGATGCCGCTGAGGACCTGGCCAGTGCGCTCCGCATGGCCCCCAGCTCCGAAGATCGACCAGCCATGGAAGACCTCGGAGCAGATGGGACCAGGTCTGAAGCTGAAGCAGGGGTCAGGCTTCCCCGCGCCAAAACACCGAGAGGGAGGCTAGGAGCCAAAAAGTGTTCAAAAGCCTCCCCCTCGGGTCCGACCGAGGAACCATGAGTCCTGAACCCCGTGGAAGGAGTCAACAGGGTCGGAGTTGAGGCTGGAGCTGATAAGCCAGGATGGGCCATCGGAGCAGACCTAGGGACATCAGACGGCACCAACCACTCTGGCTCCGAAAGCTGAGATTCGTTCGGAGGAGGAAGTATCGACGCTGGCAGGATGACAGGCTCCGGAGCCGACTGGGCTGGAGCCGAAAACAATTTAGCCAGTGATTGGAGCAGTCTCTGTACCACTCTATCTACATCCATATCCGAAAGAGTCCTGGAGGACCTAGAAGATAAGGAAGGAGATCTAGACCTCCTCTCCGAAGGAGACCTGTGAGGAGGAGAGACTGGCCTAAAATTTGGAGACCGGCTCCGAACTAGCACCTCCGCAACCGGCTCCGAGAGACTTGAAGCCAAAGCAGATTCCGTCGATGCACTAACTTCCTTTGGCACTGAAGACAGTGGAGCCGAGGATGCCACAGTAGATTTTGCTACTTTCTCCGGAGGCTCCAAGGATACTGATGGAGCCAGAGATCGCTTTTTAGCCTTGGAAGTTTTACTCTTAGAGGGAGAGGACTTGAATCTAGAAGCCCTCTCCAAATCTTCCTCAAAGGAGGGTTTCAGAAGTCCTTTCAAAATCAGTTTGTTCTTCCGCTCCTGAAGAACACATGGACTAAATGCATGGCAAAATGTACAAGATTCCTGAAGGTGAATTGCCCCCAGATGATAAACACACACAGAGTGCTCATCAGTGATTGACGTTTTATAACCACATTTAGTACATTTCTTAAAGCCCGAGGGCTTATGCTCTTTTGTATCCTTAGACATAGTGAAGGAAACTGAAAAGCCACCAACCGTTAATATAGACCAACCATTAATATAGAAGCCACAAGTGCAGGAACTAAAGAAAAACAACAGACACCACAAAAAGACCTCTAACTTAAGCGGTCCCAACAGGAACACAGGGAAAGGACTAGGTCCTCTAACTTAAATGGCCTTAGCCTGAGGGATAGGTACCTACTAACAAGAAACACAGAAAGAACAGGGGCGGACTAGGTCCTCTAACTGAAACGGGCCTAGACCGTTGGGAAACAGTTAGTGGGACAACACAATAGAACAATACCATGAGAAAAACTGTACACCAGATTATCAAACTAGTACACACACAACACACAGCTATGAAAATAGCTTTTGAAGCAAGAATATCTCAATAAAAGACAAAAAGTTATACTTAGCCACAGATAAGCGCGAGACCACATCTGAGCTATACGAGCGGCAAATGAGATCTGGGAAAAGGGAGCAGTGCAGTATGGGATACCTTCTTAGCTCAGCCAATTGAAAGACTTCGAGCTAGAGTATGGCCAAGTCAGAGCCGAGGTTCGGCTCCAAACCCACGGGTAAGGATGTAGGCGAGATTGGACTACATAACATCAAACATTCTCTCTCTATATCAGATCGATTCAAAATTCTAGGAATTTCAAACTAGCTTTAAAGGAATATCTCCTTAATTCCTAGAGTTGCCCCTGTAAAGATCCTACTTGAACCCTACCTCCTCTACCTCCGCCCCCTGACTTACTCTATCCCTATTTCTTACATATATCCATCCTACCTGTTTTTTATTTCAATTTCTCTGTCTTTTACTGTTACTATTATCTCCAACAAACTCCACCCTATATTTTATATTTCTACTTCCTTATTTCTCTCTCTTTTTGTATATATGACCCCTTTTTCTTTTCTTTATTGCCACAACTCTAATCTGGTGCTGTATAGCATACAATATTTGTATTTATGATTGTTTTATTTTTTTTCTTTCAAGCAATGTACTAGATGAATCATTATTTTTCTTTATGTATCAGACATATCTTTATCTCCTTATGTTTATATGCTTATATATGTATTTTTATTGTAACAATTTCATTTTTGTACTGGAGCTTTTCTCCTCTGTTCTCTGCTGAAAAAGGGCATCTGCCTGGCCAGACTAACCTGGTTAATAAATGATATATATATATATATATATATATATATGTATATGTGCCTGTATGTCTGTGTGTATGTATAAGTCACAGACATAATTCAGGCCTCTACACCTTGTATTTCTGGTACTGTTTGAATTACGAATATGCAGGAGATTCATAAACGTGGAGCTTGTGGATGCCTTGTAAGCCAGGCATGGATCACCTCTCAGCAATCTATAGGAGACAGGGAGACAGAGTAGTACAGGGCGCGCACAGAGATATATATATATATATATATATATATATATATATATATATATATATATATATATATATGTATGTATATACATATATATATATATATATATATATATATATATATATATATATATATATAAAATACACACACACACTCTAAACATACCATAAGCCTGTTTTTCCTTCACTTCATATTGCAATTCCCGTTTGTATTAGACTAGCTTACCTTTATTTTTTCTACAAACTGTCTAAAAATGTGTGTAAACATTAAATGGTTGTTATATAACTTGTATTGATTCTTAACCAGTGTTTTTATATTATGTCTAATTTGTTATAATTTAAACTGCAGATGTTTTTTGTTTACCTTCTGAAGATTGTAAAATGATTGTTCTTAAAAGTTTTGTAATAATTTTCTCTTGGGCCTCCACTGAAAATGGGCTTCTACCCAGTCACACTTCCAAGGTAATCAAATGGTAAATAAATAAATCCACAATTTTTTAAAGTTTGTTACATTAGCTAAAAGTTTAAATAAATATATAAAAATAGTTACATATTTATCAGTTTGTTGTAAAGAAGCCTGGCTCATTTGGTTTACATGTTAATTTGTTAATTCTTCTAAAGTTGCAGTCATCCTTGGCTATGTGTTAAGTGTTTTTGATCTTGGACATACTGGATTACACAACTGGTGCCAGCAGAGGTGAAAATGGCCATATCCAACTTGATGAGGTGCTAAGTGCATTGCTCTCTGGGTTGATATAGATTTTCATTTAATTGAATGAGAGTTTTAAATGCTTACCTGTTTAAGATGTCTTATTCATTTCATTGTATGTATTTCTTTGAATTTGTCAACCAGTGTAATCTATTCATGCATTCATTACAAAGTAAATCCAAGCATTGTCTATGTGCAGCCTGTGGATAGACAAGGCTTGGCTTAATGGTTTGGAGGTTGGTATGTTGTTTTATGAAATGATATGTGGGTCACTTTCTACCAGATCCGCGGTGGTGCAGCGGTAGCTTTGTTGCCTCACAGCAAGAGGTTCTCTCATTCGATTCTCGGCTGGAGTGCGGGGAGTGCCCTCCCCATGGTCGAGTGGCGTTCCGAAAGACATGCGTGAATGGGCGTGCCTTCGTTGAAGGTTGGGCGCCGAGTTGGCAACTCGGCACCGTAAAAATCTACTGCCAATCATTAGCGGACTGGAGTTCCGCTGTGGCAACCCCTAACCAGGAAAAGCCGAAAGAAAACAAACATGTGGGTCACTTTCTACAGAATTCAGTTCAGTTTGGAATTTAAAGTCATGACAGAAGGTTGGACGAGAGATTAGTGCAGCCTTTTTTTTTTTTTTTTTTTTTTAATAAATTATTACTTTTTTGAGACTGTTACTTTTTGTGGCTGGTGACAGTGAGATTATAAATGACTGTCATTATTAGCTATACATGACTTGAATTTTGCAGTAAATTTTATTGATAATGGTTGTATACTGTTTAAGCTGTATGTAGACTTGTGCAAGTCATTTGGAGAAGCAGTCAGCTTTGTAGGAGATGGCTGCTAGAAGAATTAATGGGACTTGTTTAAACTACACACTTGGACATTACAGGTAAGTGAACAGTTTTATGTTTCAGAGATTCTTATTTAAACTGTGAATTATTGATGACATCTCTTGTGTTTGGTGTAATTACTGGATAATACTAAGAAGAAAGTATGTACTTGGTGTACTTGTTTCCATATTATATGGTTTATGTAGTGTAAAGCTTTGTATTATAGGTTTATTTTTACAGATTGCTAGTTTTACTGCATTCTGTGTGTGCACAGTTATTTCAGTGTATGTGTAAGTGTGTGTATGTGTAGGGGTGTTTTTGCTCTGGTAACTGGCTATTTTGTTCCCTGATTGGTTGGGAACCTGGTTTTGCAGAAGGCGTACCATGTTCGTTTTGCTTTGCTCTGCATGATTTTAGCTCAACTGAGAGCATGTGGTCATTGTTGAAGATTGTTGTGTCTTATTAGTTTTTTTTTTTTTTTCAATATTTATTGTGTTTTCCTTTTGTGGATAGTGACAATAAGTTTAGAGCTAGTTTTTTTAAGGGGTTGTGAAACCTGAGTTCTGACTATGCTTCCTGGTGCTGTATATGGTAGTAATTATGGACATGTTTTATTGCTTCAGTATTGGGTAGGTTTTCCTGCTGGCTCAGTTGAAACAGCGTGCTGTTTCACACAAAGACGTGACTCCAGTTAAGACATTGCGGTATATGCCTACAAGCTTACTGAAGGATGCTACAGGTTAGTTTTCATTTTTATGTTTTGAGAAATTATGTAAATTACTCTTTAGTTATTTTATGCTAACACTTGAATTTGGAATACATGTTGTAAGAATAAATAAGTATGAATGATGTATTCAGTGTATTTTTGTGCCAAGGTTTGTGTATAAGTAATAGGTTCATAGGTTTGTACTAGACTAATGACTACCAGGGTCTTTACAAGCCTAGCTGTGCAACCCAACCCTGTCTTGTACTTGAGCTTCTTGGGCACATATATGGTGTGGTATGTTAGTAAACAGGTAGCCAAGAGGTGTGTGGGGAGACATGTTATTTGGGGATTGATCTACTACTGTTGACCTCTGTCTATCTGAGACATGAGGGCCAGACTGGGATGGTGCATTTATGGTTTCCCATGCAATGATCATTTTTTTTTTAAAAGGATCAAAGGAATGAACTTTGCTTTATGCTGATGAGGAGGTTATTCCATAGCACAGAGATCCTTTGAGAACTTTAACAGTCTCTCCAGCATGTTCTATTTATGTCACAGGCAAAGTTCATGCCTTTCTATCTGATGTTTCTAGTGCTGTTTGTTTTGCAAATGTGAAAGAGATCCATCACAGCTGCATCTGAGGATGCCTTGTATGCTAAGCATAGATAGTCTGTCAGTAACTTATAGGAGACCATGTGCAGAAATACATCCTTAAGGTGATCTGTAGAGAGCAGGATATTTGGGTATTCATACCCTGGATTCTCCTGGTGAGGTACTTTTGAGGGCATTCTAACTGTTGCAAGCACCTGGTTTGGTACATGCCAAAGGGGGGTGATAGGTCTAATGAGGGCTGAGTGTGTATAATGGTACTATAACTTCCATGGACTTGGATGCCATACCTTTGCTTATGAGTTGAGTGACAAAGAATTATTTTCTTATATCTTGACTAGATGTTGGTCAGAAGCCAGATTACTGTCTATATATAATTATGGTGTGTAAACCAGCTAAATAAATAATAAGTTGTTGGATTGTGTTTGGCAAGTACTGGCCTTTTTTTCTGTCTATCTATGTTGCCAGATCCATAACTATTGGGTCAGCTCTTAGAGGTATATTATCTATGGAGTAATTATCTTGGGTAAACAATTTCACAAAGGCACTATAATGCTTTTCTTCATGTTGAGTTTTAATCTGTGACTTTGGCACTAGTTTGTCATTATCTCTAGGTTTACTGACAGTATCTATAAGGGTTAAAAGTGCAGTGTTACTACTGTGGGAGGTATGGATGTCATGTTGTTTGAGGAATGAGTTTTTCCTACAGGAGATAGTTAACAATTGTTTTTAAGTACATTTTTCAGATATTTCAGGGAGGGTAAATTCAGCATAAAGGTTAAGGTCTTTACCTCATAGACACAAAGTACAGGGTTAGATTCTGACCTCAGGTAATTGGTTAAGCTTAAAATGGCCCTTCAGGCAACTAGCCTACTATTCTCCCATGAACCTAAAATTACTATAGGTCCAAAGTTAGTCATGTCTGTTAAATTTCCTGTTTTGTGCAGAAAAATGATGTGCAATTTTTTTTCCCAGAGAGAGTGAACATGCGATTCTTGGACCAACCTATTTATAAGGGTTGAGAAAGGATGGTCAATTCCATTGGCTGCTACTTTGAGGTTCTTGCTTGGAAGGTCATCAGCTGAAGTTGACATGGTTGGAGTTTCAGAGTTGTTTTATGCAGGATGAGGGCACGGGTTTGAAGGTGAATGTGAACGTAGTGATATGGGGCTGCTGGACAGGGGAGGGGTTAGGTGTGTAAATCCTTGGTTAGGGACACTCACTATTCTAGCTATGAAATAAGAGTTGAATTCTGTCGCAGTTTTGAGTGCTGATCTATTGGCAGAGAGATTAGGGTTGAATTTTTGGTCAAGAAGTAAGATTTCTTTAATGGCTGACCAGAATTTTTAGGGCTGTGTTAACTATTATTCTGAATGTTGTCATAGTGTAGCTTTTTGTATTCATTTGTTTGCTTTGTAGTATGGGTGTGGAGCACTCTCAAGTTTTTGAAATATTATGATGGTTTAATTCTGCCTTTTTTTTCTTTATCATGCATTCTACTCATTTTTGGATAGCCAAATTGCATTATTTGTTTTTAGTTTCTTCCTTCTAGGAGATGCAAGACTATTTAAGAAAGGTGCATTGAATTCGCTTACATCATCTAAGGGGAGGATTTTTAGGATATTAAAGGTAATAGATGGTAGGGTGGTAATGAATATGTCTGGGTTAAACTTGGACAGCTTGCATGTTATTTTGTAAACATACCATTTAGATGGATCTGTGAGATGTCTGGTATCATTTCTGCAAGTCTTTTGGGTTTCTAATACTATTATGGAAATGAACCCCATTCCTAAGTCATTGTATCAATGAAGTTCATGAAATTAGTAGTGTTTCAATCTGTGATGTTATCCAGAAGTTCACTTCACAGCATCTGTACTGGGCCCAAAATTGACTCTTGCGGTTCATAGGGAACTACTTGTATTGTTAGCCTACCTAAATATGAATGTAGATTCTTTTTGTTAGATCCACTACTCCTATTACTGCTAGTATTGTAAATGTCTGGGTATCTTTCATTCACATCGCTCTCATTTCTGTCTGCAAACTTTGATATTTTATGACTTTATGTCTCACTGTATGTGAGACACTGTAATCACAATATATAGCAATGTTGTTGTGTTCACACAATCCTCAATGGAAAAATCTTACCACTATATGGGTCCTTTGCCATGAGAGCATCATACCCAGCAAGAAGGTGAGTGACTGTTTCCCATTTTTTTTTTACAGAACTTACATTTGTCTGCTTCTCCCATATGCACAATGGATTTTGTAAAACGACATACATGTAGTCCACTATCCTGGGCTGAAGGTATTAACCTTTCATCCTTTGATTTCAACTCACCTCTCCTTATCCATTCCTATGTCAAATTCTTCTGGGTTTTTTTGGCTTATTCAGTTGCTGTCTGATTTTTGTCTACTTCTGGTTTGATTTTCACTCCTGCTTACCAATTGATTGCCTCTGCTAAATTAAGCAGAGAGGTCATCTTAGATTTCCTCTCCTCATGTTTTAAAAACTGATTTTTATATATTATTTGGCAAAAGTGAAGCATTTGTATTGTTTTTCTGTCCAACTGACCCAATATCTTTTGAGGCCAGTCAATCACACCAAATCTGTAATTTAAAACAGGAAGAGCAAGTTGATTTATAGCTTGGACTTTATTCCTGGATGTCAAGGCTGCTTTCAATATTAATTTTAGTCTTCTGGAGTATTCCTGACAGAGTTTTATTTGCATTTGCTCATGTTTTATTGGTGTTCCTTCATCAGTTGCCAAATATTTATTCACTCCTTTAAGATTAAGTTCCTTTATAGTACTCTTTGTTTTGAGATTGTGTAGCAAATCTCACAGGGCTGGATCAGAGACTACCTTATTGGTTAGTCATACATCACCCCTCAGTAGTCTGTTGGAGATGGAGTACAGTGACAGGGCTTTGAGGCAGTCCACATAGGACATGTTATTTGCACCCTGTATTCTTTTAATGAATAACCTTTGTGGCCGCTCCATCTCTTGCAAATGCATCATCAGGTACATGCTGCAGGGTGCATTGTACTGAATTATTGGTCTAATGAGGGCTGAGTAGAGTGGGACTAAGATCTTATCAGAACTGGACGCACCTACTTATAAATTGTGCCGCATGGACAGATTTGCTTACCACCATGGACACACAGTGATCAAAGTTGAGGTTGCTGTCAACCTGAGTTCCCAAGTCCCTTACTACTGGGTCTACACTTAGGGAAGCGTTATCAGTGTTAATATTTGCATGGATGGTCATCTTTTCAAATGGTATAATTATGCCTTTTCTTTGCATTGAGCTTTAGGCCATTGATCTGGCACCAGTTATTTGTCTATGTCAGACACGTCTGGAGGACATCTACTTATTTGGGAGATTCAGTGATTGCACCCAGCTTGTAGTCGCCAGCAGATTTGGTCAGCCAAAGGCCCTCTACATTTGCCTTGACTCCAGAGAAGTATATTATGAATAGAAGAGGTCCCAGTACCAGGCCCTGTGGGACACCACTAGTAACAGGCTTCTTGGTGGCAACTTCATGTGTCTTATCCACAAGTCATTTGGATATCCATTGGATGACATAGAGATTTATGCCTAAATTTGTGAGTTTGTCTATAATACCCAAGTGAGATACTGTGTCAAGTACTTTTGCCAGGTAGTGGTAGGCAGTATGCACTGTTTTGTCCTCATCCATGCTCTAGTGACCTTCTCAAAGAAGCCCACTAGGTTTAGTAGGCATAACCTGCCCTTGAAAAAAATGAACTGGGATGGGTCCAGTATTTAAAGATTTTCTATGTCTTTGTTTATCAGCTCCATCCACAGCCTTGCATATAAGACCAATCAAAATTAAGGTTCTGCAGTTCTCTGGGTCTGTTGATGGTCCACCTTTGTGTATTGTGCGGGATTACCATTGTAGTCCTCCATTTGCTAGGTACAAAGCTTGTCTGGAGGCTGCAGTTGAATAAAGATTCTAGTGGGCCTGGCAGGTTGTGTTTCAATCTATTCAGGAGGCATCCTGGGATATTACCAGGGCCTACTGATACAGTGTTTAGCTCTGGATAGTGCAACAAGGACCTGTTCTTTAGTAACAGTTGGGGAGAAGTGGTAGAGGGTATTCTCTGTGTGGGGGGGGGGTAACAGTAGGTGATAGGGGGTGAAATTGGAATAAAATTTATTAACCTGCAAATCTACTTTTCTCACAGTTCGGTATAGGAAGTTCTGTGTAATATTAGGTCAGAACACTGTTGGGTGTTTACTTTAAGGCTGTGTACATAACTGGACAATGTCTTATAGGTTCACAGGTTCATAGGTAGGTACTAGGCTATCGGCCCAAGGGCCTACGTAAGTCTAGCCAGCAAGGTACCATAGCTTACGCCACCCAAGAAAGTTATTTTCCTTTGCCACTGTCCAGCAGAGACACAGAAGTGATCCCCGGGGTGTATTTCCTATTTCCCATTCACTCATCAAGATTTTTCTTGAAGAGTGCTAATGAAGAACTTTGCTTGACATAGATGGGTAGCTTGTTCCAGGGTACAGGAAGTCTCTGGGACAGGAATCTATCCCTCCAGTGTGTCCTGTTTATTGTGGTGACAAGGTTTAGGTCCCTAGAGCATGTAGCTTGGAGGGATTGGGATTTATTTAGGTGTAGCATGTCCAACAGCTCTGGGTTTGACATAGCTTTATATGTTATATGTTTATATGTTATGGTTATCTTTAACCTGGGGGGCTATTTTTGCCTCAAAGTTGGCTTTGGTGGACTTGAGTAGTCCCCTCAGTTGCTTGTTGAGACTTAGGGAGTTTTTTGTCTTTTGGATACAGCCCTTCCTATTTTTTGAACAGCATTTCATTTATTTTCTTATACAACCTATTTATATTGGGGGTCCACCAAGGGACCTTGTTTTTGTAGTTTGTCATAAGTTTATTCTGGTTTGGTACTGCTATTTCTATGCAGTTATTTACATGCATATACATGGTTTCTGTAAACAGGCCACAATATTCTCTGCGTTTGGAGTGGGGGGGGGCTTGAAATTTAGCTGTACCATCACTTAATAGGAGGAAGCTAGCCTAGGAAAAGTTCTTAAAGGTTCTGGGGTTTGCTGGAAGTTCAGGTTTTATATTTATTTCAAGAGTGATCATTCTGTGAACTGATCTTACCAGTGATATTACACAAGGAGGGGAGCAACATTCCCTTCATCATTTTGAGTACCAGATTCTGGATATTTGCACCCCTAGTAGGTGTGCAGATTAGCTGTTGCAGGGTATTTTCATTGACAAAATGCAGGAATCTTTGAGCCTGCATGTTAGTGGTTGAGTATGTAATCCCAGTTTGTGGTGGGATAGTTAAAATAACCCATGAATATGGTGTTGGGCTTCATTGTGAGTGACTCCAGTATATTCAAGTATGTGGTATGGTTATCCTGGGTCATATACAGGGGCCTGTAGCTAGCAAGTATATGATATGAGACTTTACCTAAGGTTAATTGGACATGGATTAGCACAAGCATATCATATTGTTTGACCAACCTTAGGTGTGGTTACTTTTTATGTAGATTGATACACCTCCAGCTCTTGTCCCTTCTTGTGCAGAAGCTGGTCTAAATGTGTGGAAGCATTATAGTCTTGCACTTCCAGGGTGTCTTCTGTGGCTTTAAGCCAGGTGTCAGTAACTGCACAGATGTCAATACTCTCCAAGGTGAGGAATGCTTCCAGGGATTGGAGCTTATTGTTGAGACTCCTGACATTGAGCAGTAATACCTTTAGTTTATCTTATTATTTATTTATTTTATTAGACATTTGTTAACTGGGTTGGTCCAACTAAGCCAGCAGCCCATTTTCAGTGGAGACCTGAGAAGAAAAGCTCCAGAGTTGTACAGACCAAAAGTAGCAATATATACACATTTTTATGAGTATAGAAAAAAAATAAAACATGAAAAACTTGTTATAATTAATACAGTTGGAAAAAGGGAGAAATGTTTAACAAAAAGACTGGCGATATTAGGTAAGAGAGGAAAAGAAAAGCAGTGTTAGTATATGACATGTCTTAAGCCAAGATATTAAAGTAGAGCTAAATTATAATAAAGAGAAGATGGTTAAAGTAGAGCTGAATATATACATATTTACATGTATCTATTACATGTGAGGTACATATTTACACGCGATGTAGTAGCCTAGCCTGTGGAGTTACAATGAAATAAGCAGTGTGTTTAGAGAAAAATGACGGAGTCTAATATTTGTGTACAAGATACTGGAAACAAAGGGGTGTGGAGGATTATGTTTATCAAATCCAAAAACCTCTTTTCCTTCTCTACATTAGGCACAGGCGCTCTAGTCTGAGGTAGGGTGACTGAAGCCACCTTGGATTATTGAGTTGTTTCTTATAGTTGTTGTGTCTTTTCGGCTTTTCCCGGTTAGGGGTCGCCACAGCGGAACTCCGGTCTGCTAATGATTGGTAGTTGATTTTTACGTGCCGAGTTACCAGCCCTGACGTACAACCTTCAACGAAGGTACGCCCATTCACGCATGTCTCCACGCAGAAGATGCTCTAGCTGAGAATCGAACCGGACAGCGTCTTACTGTGATATACTAAGACATAGAAGAGTTTTTAACATTATTATCTGGGGACATGGAGGGGTTCTGTACCGTGCTAGAAATTAGAAGTTTGACCTGCCCATGGTAAACTGAAGTTCTAGGAATTCAATATATGGGTCTCTGGGTATCAGTCTAGATATATGTCCCTGACAAATATGGAGACACTACTGCAGTTTCCATCATGCCTGAAGGCATGGTAGACGCAAAACCCCAATATGGAGGAAGTGCTTTCTTTACATTTATACCAAATCTCTATAACTACACAGGCATGAACATTTTCCAGATGCAGAAGAGCCTGAAGATCAAGCAATTTGTCCCTGAAACTCCTGGTGTTGAAATGAGACTCCTTAATGCAGTCCAGTTTAGGCTTAAATGAATTTGCTAAGCAGGGATGTCTATTAGATGGACTCTGCCTAAAAAGTCACTAAGATGCAGCAAAGGTTTTTGCCAGTATGTAGAAACTACTGAATGAGAGATGCAAATGATCGATTGCAAAGCAAGTAGGACTATTGATCATCATGTCTCAGGCTGATACATACTTTTTTATTTTTTATATTTTTTCCCCTAACAGATTTGTTTGTTTTTCAATTGAATTGTACAGGTTATAGGTCACATTAAAGGTGGGAAAAGTTTTGAAATGATTTATTGTGGTCTCATTTTTTTATATCACAAAAACCTGGCATTTTAACAGGGGTGTGTGCACTTTGTATATCCACTGTGTGTGTGTGTGTGTATATATATATATATATATATATATATATATATATATATATATATATATATACATATATATAAAATCATTTTATTTCTGCTGAATATCTGAGCTGTTTGGCTAGCTGCTATATTCCTACATCAACTGTATTACAAGCTGACTTAAGTACAAACTTGCAGTATTAAATATAGTGCTGCATTGTATTTTTCTGTTTATTTATTTGTTTCATTAAATATTGTGTTAAAGATAGTACTGCATTTTATTTTTTTGTTTATTTATTTGTTTCACTAAATATTCTGGTCTGTCTCTCAGCAGTTAGTTTCCCGCCCTCTGTCCCTGTTCTTGTTGTGGTATTAATCTCGGTGGCTTTGAAATTGCCCACCCCTTCTGTAAATTTGTGTTTGAACATTCCTCCTGGGTCCATCTCATTTGCTCACTCAACCGAGTACAGTGAGATTGTATTTTGATTCCAGACACTCCTACCAGTCTCATCTGTTCAGCTCTATCCCAGATCTATCCCAGTCTAGTGTCATTAGCTCATTCTACATAATGCGGAGAGAACATTTGAGAAGGCCAACTCACTTAGGTCCTTAACCTTGAATTATCTTCTGTTTCTCCTTTCTCCCCTTCCACTTTACTAAATAAACTTTGCTAGAATCTCCTTGTGTTCTGACTGAGTGTGCTTCTTAGCTGATAAGTACATTTTTGGCACTTTTTAACTGTTCAGAGTTGAATAAAACAATAATTGAATTAATTTCAGAATACAGTTTGAATAAATTGTGTTTATTTAAACTGTATTTGCTTTAATATTGCTACACACTCAAGTGTGCTAGCTTGCACTTGAATTGTTTTTAGTGCTGTTTTAGCTGCTTTCCTGTAAAAAAAAAAAAAAAAAAAAAAAAATTCTAAGCTTGTTTCCTGCCTTTCCTGTAATTAGTCTAGGCCACATACAGATTTGCTGTATCCAGGACTGTTTGTAATCTTCTGAGCCCCCCAAGCCTTTCTGTATTGGAAGGAAGTCTTCCTGCTTATCAGTGGGAGTGGTAAACACTAGGTAGCTTATCTACCAGAAGAGTGGTTTCTGGCCCAGAATTTGTAGTTTATTAGCCATTTGGGCAGTTTTTCCATATCTTTCAGCTTTCTGGTCTAAAAGGCCACGTTTGTACTTGTTTCCCGCCTTTCCTGTGGCTAGTCTAGTCCAGAGACAGTTTTGCTGTATCCAGGACTGTTTGTAAGCTTCTTAGCCCCCCCAAGCCTTTCTGTGTTGAGGGAAGCCTTCTAGCTTATCAGTGGGAATGGTAAGCACTAGGTAGCCTATCTACCACAAGAGGAGTCTTTTCTGGCCTAGAAATTGTAGTTTATTGACCATTTGCACAGTTTTTCCATCTCTTTCAACTTTCTGGTTTAAAAGCCCACATTTGCACTTGTTTCCCACCTATCCTATAACTAGTTTGGTCCAGATACAGATTTGCTGAATCCAGGACTGTTTGTAAGCTTCTAAGCCTCCCAAGCCTTTCTGTGTCAGAGGGAAGCCTTCTAGCTTATCAGTGGGAGTGGTAAGGACTAGGTAGCCTGTTTACCACAAGAGGAGTGGTTTCTGGCCCAGAAATTGTAGTTTATTGGCCATTTGGGCAGTTTTTGCCATCTCTTTCAACTTTCTGGTCTAAGAGCCAGTGTTAGCACTTTTCCTGCCTTTCCTGTCACTAGTCTAGTCCAGATACATATTTGCTGTATCCAGGACTGTATGTAAGCTTCTGAGCCCCACCAAGCCTTTCTGTGTTGGAGGGAAGCATTCTAGCTTATCAGTGGGAGTGGTAAGCACTAGGTAGTGTATCTACCACAAGAGGAGTGGTTTCTGGCTCAGAATTTGTAGTTTATTGGTCGTTTGGGCAGTTTTTCCACCTCTTTCACCTTTCTGGTTTAAAAGCCCATGTTTGAGCTTGTTTCCCACCTTTCCTGTAACTAGTCTAGTCCAGATACAGATTTTCTGTATCCAGGACTGTTTGTAAGCTTCTGAGAGGTGCCAAAGTCTGTTATTCAATTTGTCCCTTAGATCTGCTAGTTTATTCCTCTCCTGCACTTTTACTAGCTTATTAGTCTAGCACTTTACCATACCAGACTTCTTGTAGCAATTATTGTAGCACACAAAAGTGCTAACAGCACTAAACATTCTACAAGGAAACAGCTCCAGTACTTATTATTAATGCCCATCCCTCCAGGCATATCTAAAGGTCAGTTCCCTGTGCTTTCTCCTATTAACCTGGTGAACTTGGGCATCCTAAGGCAATGTAGCAACTGCCTCATGTACACCGGCAACCCTCTCCTATTACCTCCCAACACTCAGACTTATAGGTTCATAGGTAGGTACTAGGCTATTGGCCCTAGGTCCTATATAAGCCTACCCAAAAAGGTACCCTGGCTTTCGCCACCCAAGAAAATTATTTTCCTGTGCCCCTGTCAAGCAGAGCCACAGAAGTGATCCCCAGGGTGAATTTTCTATTTTCCATCGAATCATCAAGATTTTTCTTGAAGAGTGCTAATGAGGAGCTTTGTTTGATATAGATAGGTAGTTTGTTCCAGAGTATGGGAAGACTCCGGGACATGAATCTGTCCCTCCAGCATGTTCTGTTTATTGTGGTGACAAGGGTTAGGTCCCTAGAGCATGTAGCTCAAAGGAATTCAGATTTCTTTAAGTGGAGAATGTCCAACAGCTATGGGTTTGACATAGCTTTGTATGTTAGGCAGAGATCGCCTCTGAGTAGGCGATATGCGATGGAGTAAAGCTGGAGTTTTTTGAGACTGTTTGCGTAGGACATCTGTTTGAGGCCAGTAATCCTCTTTGTGAGGTATTTCTGCGGCTTTTCCAGTTGTTTTAGATGTCTTGTAAGGTACATACCAAAAGGGGCATTGTACTCTATAATGGGTCTAATGAGTGCCGAGTAGAGGGGAACAATTACCTCTTTTTTCCTGGATGAGAAATCATTTGTGATGAGGTGTGCCATGTAGAAGGATTTCCTGACAACTGTGGTGATGTGATTATCAAAGGAGAGACTACTGTCCACCTGCGTCCCAAGGTCTCATCACACTTACAGTGTTGAGTAGAGTACCGCCTACGTGGTAGTTCATGGGTACAGAGTTTTTACCAAAAGGGATGACAATGCACTTTTTGGCATTAAGCTTGAGGCCATGGCTTTGACACCAGGCATCTGTCTCAGTGAGGCCCTTTTGTAGGATGTCCACATCATTAGGAGTTTCAGTTGTGGCTCATAGTTCGCAGTCATCTGCAAACTTCATTAGCCAAAGACCTTCTGTGTTAGCCTGTACTTCAGAGAAGTAGATACCAAATAGGCGAGGACCCAGGACTGAACCCTGTGGTACTCCACTTGTCACTGGTCTGAAGTTGGATTTGCAGTCTGCTACTTTCACAGTATGGGTTCTGTCAGTGAGCCAGTTGGCAACCCATCTTGTGACATAGGGATTTATACCTAGTTTAGTGAGTTTATCGATAATTCCTGAGTGGGGGATGGTGTCAAAAGCCTTGGTGAGATCTAGATAGGCTGTGTAAACCACCTTACTCTCATCTACGGCTTTGGTGACTGCTTCAAAGAAGTCTATCAGGTTTAGGAGACATGATCTGCCTTTTACAAACCTGAACTGGTTGGGGTCCAGAGTTTGCAGATTACCAATGTCTTTGTTTATAAGTTCCACAATGATACGTTTCATGGTCTTGCACACCAGGCTTGTCAGGCTAATGGGGCAGTAGTTCCTGGGGTCTGTGGTGGAGCCCCCTTTGTGGAGTGGGATAACCGTCACTGTGTGCCATTCGGTGGGTACAAAGCCTGAGGATAAGGCTATGATTGAACATGGTACTTAGGTGGGGTGCCAGTTCATTCTGTAGTACGTGTAGAACACAGCCTGGGATGTTGTCAGGTCCCATCGATGCTGTGTTCTTGGCTTTGGGAGAGTGTGTTTTTTACCTGTGCAGCCATGATTACAGGAACTTTGCATTCTTCCGGTATAGAGATGGGCCCTTTAGGGGGTGAGGGGGGGTAAAGTTAGCACTGAACTTATCTGCCAGGATGTTGGAAATATCAGTTGGTTCTGTATATTTAGTGCCATTGTGCTGTAACTCAGGGCAGATCTGAGTGTTGCCATTGAGATTCTTGACATAGCTATAGAATGCTTTGCGGTTGTCTTTAGAATCAGTGGCGATTTTATTTTTGTAACTAGCTTTGGAGGGATTTTATGAGGTATCTCAGCTTCTTACTGAGGCTGACCAGGGAGTTCCTCCAATCATGGTATTTTACTCTTTTTTGCAGCAGTTTCTTTCTTCTGTTGTAGAGTTTGTTTATGGCAGGGGACCATCAGATTGGCTTCCCTTTTTTGGAGGATAGCATCTTGGTTCTGTTAGGGATAGCATGATCCATGCACTCATGTAAGTGCTTATGAAGTGCATTTCTGTAGGATTCAGCAGTTGTACCTCTATTGTCCATCAACATGGGTGCCGTGAAGATTGCCACTTCTGTCTTAAGAAGAGTGAAGTTGGCTTTGGAGAAATTTTTTACGATGGTTTCCCTAGTGGGGGTGGGGGCAGGATGTGGATGTCTAGGGTGATTAGCATGTGGTCAGATCTGACCAATGAGGAATTGACCTCTGTGTGGAACACCGGTCACCCATGTTGGTAATGACCAGGTCTAGGATATTGCTGCCTCTGGTGGGGGTGTGGAAAAGTTGATGCAAGGCGTTGGAATTTATGAATTCCAGAAAACCTTGAGCAAAAGAGTTGGTACATGAGGTAGTTTTCCCAGTTAATGGTGGGGTAGTCAAAATCGTCCATTATTAGGGTGTTAGGTTGTACCCTAATATTTTCCAGTCTATCAAAAAATGAGGAGTGGGAATCCTGGAGCATGGTGGGGAATATGTAGCAAGCTACAATTTGTATTGCGGTCTTGCCCAGAGTTTGTTGCACTTGGATAATCTCGGATGCATTATGCTGAGCAACTAGCCTGGAGGTGTGGCTATCCTTAATGAATATGTACACACCTCCGCCTTTAGTGTTTCAGTCCAGGTTAGGTGGCCGAAAGGGGTGGTATGAATTATAGCCTGATAATGCAGGGGTGCTCTCTGGAGCCTTGAACCAGGTCTCTGTCACTGCACAGATGCTGATGTTCTCCATTTTAAGGAGTGCCTCGAGTGAGTGCATTTTGAGGTTTAGACTTCTAGCATTGAGTAGCATTACCCTCAGATTCTGCTTGCTTGTACCTATTATGGTGTTGAATTTGTCATTTGAACCTTGCTTAAAAGGCACTATAGGGGTGGCAAGAGCCTTAGCCAGTATCCAGAATCCAAAGGGCAACAGGTGCAGGCCATCTCTGGCAAAGCATCGTGGCCTTTCAATCATGTCATTCCAGCCAAACAGATACTGGATCCCCTTAGAATGACACCAGAAGCTTACCCAATTGTTGATGTCAATCATTTTGTCCTTGTACTGTGGTATCATTCTGGGTGATGGCAGGTTGCTACTCAGGGCTAGGGTCATAGCTGCCTGGGCTACAAGATCGGAGAGCTCCTCCATGTCTTTTTTCATGTAGTCCCGGGAGGCACATCTCAGGTCATTCACACCAACATGGACAATGCCAGAGTCATATTTGTACTTGTTGTGGTGTGACCTGAGTGCGTGCGTTATGTGGCAGATCCTGGCACCAAACAGGCAGCTGACAGTAAATTTCTCCTTGTTTAGCCTGGTGAGTGGAACATCAGTGTGCCTGATTATAGAGTCACCTAACACTAGAGTGTTGGGTACGTTGTTATGCCTTACGGGCTGTGGTTGGGTGGCACATTGAGTTTGTGGGCTGTGTGTCATTTGGGTTGTGTTGGGGGGGATGGAGGTTGCTTGCGTTTCTGCTTTGGTGGTCTCTGTTGCTTGGGCAGGCTTTTATTGAGAGCCTCCGTGAATGTAGGTGTGTGTTTTGTGTTTCTATGTGTGTGTTTTGGTGGTGTAGGTTTGGAGGGACTATGTGATGAGTGTGGTGTGGTGCAAGTGTTTACCCTCCCCTCTTGACTGTCTAGTCCAGTCTTGGGTGAAGAGAGAATTGCTTCCAGTTTGGCTATATAAGTGCATCTCTCACAGGTTGTAGTGCTGGGTGGTAGGAGGAGTGAATTTGTCATTTGAACCTTGCCTAAAAAGGCACTATAGGGGTGGCAAGAGCCTTAGCCAGTATCCGAAATCCCAAGGGCAATAGGTGCAGGCCATCTCTGGCAAAGCATTGTGGTCTTTCAATCATGTCATCCCAGACAGACAGATACTGGATCCCCTTAGAATGACACCAGAAGCTTAGCCAATTGTTGATGTCAATCATTTTGTCCTTGTACTGTGGTATCATTCTGGGTGATGGCAGGATGCTACTCAGAGCTGGGGTCATAGCTGCCTGGGCTACAAGATCGGAGAGCTCCTCCATGTCTCTTTTCATGTAGTCCAGGGAGGTACGTCTCAGGTCATTCACACCAACATGGACAATGCCAGAGTCATAGTTGTTCTTGTTCTGGTGTGACCTGAGTGCATGCGTTATGTGGCAGATCCTGGCACCCAACAGGCAGCTGACAGTAACTTTCTCCTTGTTTACCCTGGTGAGTGGAACATCAGTGTGCCTGACTATAGAGTCACCTATGACTAGAGTGTTGGGTACGTTGTTATGCCTTACGGGCTGTGGTTGGGTGGCACACTGAGTTTGCGGGCTGTGTGTCATTTGGGTTGTGTTGGGGGGTGGAGGTTGCTTGCGTTTCTGCTTTGGTGGTCTCTGTTACTTGGGCAGGTTTTTTTTGAGAGCCTCTGTGAATGTAGGTGTGTGTTTCGTGTTTCTATGTGTGTGTTTTGGTGGTGTAGGTTTTGAGGGGCTATGTGATCAGTGTGGTGTGGTGCAAGTGTATACCCTCTCCTCTTGACTGTCTAGTCCAGTGTTGGGTGAAGAGAGATTTGCTTCCAGTTTGGCTAATCCAGTCTTGGGTGAAGAGAGAATGGCTTCCAGTTTGGCTATATAAGTGCATCTCTCACAGGTTGTAGTGTTGGGTGGTAGGAGGAGAGGGATGTCTGTGTACATGAGGCAATTGCTGCATTGCCCCAAAATGCCCAGGTTCATCGGGTAGACAGGAGAAAACACCAGAAGCTGACCCATAGACATGCCTGGATAGGTGCTTATTTATTAAGTATTAAAAACTGTTTTCCTCTAGACAAGTGAGGAAATTGCGAGAGACGCACTTGTATATCCAAATTGGAAGCCACGCACTCTCCAGCCAAGACATGAATTGCTGGTCAAGAGGAGAAGGTCAACACTTGCACCACACCACATGGAACACAAAGCCCACCAGAACACACACCAGCACTGCCTTCACATAAAAAAACAAACCACACACCCACCTTTGTGGAGGCTCTCAATAAAAATCTACCCAAACAACAGAGACCTCCAAGGAAGAAACGCACTCGACCATCACAACACAACACTAATCACGAGACACATAACTTTCCAAAACAGTGTGCCACTCAACCAAAGGCTTAAGGCAAAACAGCATGTCCAGCACACTAATCATAGGTGACTCAATAGTAAGGCATACTGATGTCCCACTCACTAGGATGAGTAACAGTCAGCTGTCTGTCAGGTGCCAGGATCTGCCACATAACACATGGACTCAGGTCCCTCAACAACAGGTACATATATGACTCTGTCATTGTACATGTGGGTGTGAATGACCTGAGACATACCTCCCTGGACTACATGAAAAGAGACATGGAGGAGCTCTCAGATTATGTAGCCCAGGTAGGTATGACCCTAGCCCTGAGCAGCATCCTACCATCACCCAGAATTATACCACAGTACAAGCAAAAAATGATTGATTTCAACAACTGGCTAAGTTTCTGGTGTCATTCTAAGGGGATCCAGTATCTGTCTGCCTGGGATGACATGATTGACAGATCTCGATGCTTTGGCAGAGATGGCCTGCATCTGTCACCCCCTGGACTTCTGGATACTGGCCAAGGCTCATGCCACCCCTATAGTGCCTTTTTTAAGCGGTGTTCCAAAGACCAAATTGCCACCGTAACAGCTACAAACAAATACAATCTGAGAGTCATGCTGCTCAATGCTAGAAGTCTACATCTCAAAATGCACTCACTCAAAACACTCCTTAAAATGGAGAACATCAACATTTGTGCTTTAACAGAGACCTGATTCAAGGCAGCAGAAAGCACCCCTGCACTACCAGGCTATAACTCATTCCTTTTGGCCTCAGAACTTGGACTGAATCTCCAAAGGCGGTGTTTCCATATTCATAAAGGATGAGCACACCTCCAGACTGGTAGCCCAGCATAATGCATCAGAGATACTTCAGGTGCAGCTAACATTGGGTAAGACAGCAATTCAGGTAGTAGCCTGTTACAGGTCCCCAACCATGTCCCAAGACTCACACTCCACGTTCCTAAGCACCCTGGAGAATATTAGGGTCCAACCTAACACTCTCATACTGGGTGACTTCAACTACCCCTCCATCAGCTGGGAAAACTACTCATGTACCAATACACTTGTCCAATGTTTCCTGGAACTCATTAATTCCAATGCCCTAGACAAGCTCATTCTTACCCTCACTAGAGGTAGCAACATCCTTGACCTGGTCATTACTAACATGGGCGACCATTGCTCTACACTAATAGTCAACTCCTCCCTGGTTAGATCCGACCACAAACTAATCACCTTGGAAATCCACACCCATCCCAGCCCCCCACCCTCTGCAAAGGTAACCACCATGAAAAACTACTCCAAAGCTAACTTTGGGCTCCTAAAAACAGAGGTGGCTAACTTCACGGCACCCATGCAAATGGAGAATAGTTGTATGACCGCCAAATCATACACCAGTACACTGTACAAACACATACACAAATGCATGGATCTTGCCATACCCAATAGAACCAAGATGCTCTCCTCCAAAAAAAAAAAGGAAGCCAATCTAGTGGTCCCCTGCCATAAACAAACTCTACAACAGAAGGAGGAAATTGATGCTGAATAAGGTGAAGTCTCAAGACTGGAAAAACTCCCTTATCAGCCTCAACAAAAAGTTGAGATCCCTCATCGAATCCTCTAAAGCTAGCTATGAAAACAGAATTGCAGCAGATAGTAAAGACAACCACAAGGCCTTCTATAGTTATTTAATGGATCTCCATGGCAGTACCCAGATTTGCTCTGAGCTACTGCACAATGGTGCCTCCTATACCAAACCAACAGATATAGCCAATATACTAGCCAACAGATTCAATGCCAACTTTACCTCTCTCTCCCCTCCCAAAGGACCAATCACAATATCAGTAGATTGTCAGGCACACAGTATTACTGATGCACAGGTTAAAACTACACTGTCCAAGACCAAGAATACAGCTTCTATACAACCTGACAATATCCCTAGCTGTGTTCTACATGAACTACAGCGTGAACTGGCACCTCATCTGTGTGCCCTGTTCAAGCACAGCCTCACCTCAGGCTTTGTCCCTACCAAATGGCGCACTGCTACAGTCATCCCTCTCCACAAAGGAGGAATGACTACAGACCCTGGGAACTATCGCCCCATTAGCCTGACAAGTCTGATATGCAAAGCTATAGATTGCATCATCATAGACCTAATAAACAAGGATATAGGGAATCTCCAAACTCTGGATCCCACACAGATTGGTTTTGTGAAGGGTAGATCATGCCTGCTTAACTTGGTTGACTTTTTTGAGTCAGTCACCAGAGCTGTGAATGAAAGCAAGGTGGTTCATACAGCCTACCTTGATCTGGCCAAGGCCTTTAATACCATTCCCCACTCAGGAATCATAGAAAAACTCACTAAGCTAGGCATCAACCTCAATATCACTAGGTGGGTTGCAAACTGTTTCACAGATAGAATCCACAGTGTGAAAGTAGATGACTTCAATTCAGACTGCCGATCAGTCAAGAGTGGAGTCCCACAGGGATCGGTCCTGGGTCCTCTCCTGTTTGGTATCTACTTCTCAGAAGTCCAGGCCAACACGAAGGCACTCTGGCTGACAAAGTTCATAGATTACTGCAAGTTGGGAGCCATTATTAACTCCCCAAGTGATGTGACATCCTACAGAAAGGCCTCACTGAGACCAATGACTGGTGTCAGAACCATGGCCTTAAGCTCAATGGCAAAAAATGTGTTGTCATTCCCTTTGGGAAAAACCCGGTTCCCATGAATTACCACATTGATTGTAGTCCACTGAACACAGAAGGCGTTATAAGAGATCTGGGAACACAGGTTGACATTAACCTCTCATTTGATCACCACATTGCCACTGTGGTCAGACAGTCTTTCTATGTGGCACATTTCATTACTAAGGGTTTTGCATCCAGGAAGAAAGAGGTCATTGTCTCCCTCTACTCTTCCCTCATTAGGCCAGTCATCGAGTATAACGCCCTATTTGGCATGTACCTCACTAGACACCTGCAACAACTGGAGAGGCAGCAAAAGTACCTCACAAAGAGGATCCTAGGCCTTAAACACTTGTCCTATATGGACAGACTCAAAAAAACCCCAACTATTCTCTGTCTCATATTGCCTACTTAGAGGCGATCTCTGTTTGACTTACAAAGCCATGTCTGACCCAGCTCTGTTAGAAATACTACATCTAAACAAATCCCAATCCCTCTGCACCACACACTCCAGAGATCTCAACCTCATTACCACAATTAACAGAACATGCTGGAGGGACATGTTCATAACTCAGAGACTGTACATGCTATGGAATAGACTTTCCATACATGTCAAATAGAGCACCTCAATGTGCCTCTTCAAGAGAAATCTTGATGAGTAGATGGAAAATAGAAAATTCTCCCCGGGGATCACTCCAGTGGCTCTACTTGACAGAGGCACTGGGAACTAAGGTTGGGTGGCATGATGCCAGGGTACTCCTATGGGCTAGGCTAGTAAAGGCTCCAGGGTCATTACCCTAGTACACACCTATGACTCTCTCTCTCTCTCTCTCTCTCTATATATATATATATATATATATATATATATATATATATATATATATCCCCTGCACATTTCAGTCTCCTCACATGAAATAAAAGGTTAAATAAAACCTTATAAATAGTTACATATTCTGTTCAGCCCCCCCCCCCCCGACACAGTATGTGGTAAGAGGCTTGCATATAACATTCTGCTAAATGTATGTCATTCATCCTTGCCTATGTGTTAAGCATTTTTGATCCTGGACAGAGTGGATTAAACAATAGATGCCAGCAGAGGTGAAAACCATGATATTCAGCGTGATAAGGCATTAATTACAGTGCAATCTGCTTTGATCCTAATTTTCAGTTAATTGAATGAAAACTTAAATGTTGGGTTGTTTAAAATGTATCAATTCATTCAATGCATGTATTCATTCATTCAACTTTGTTAACTTGGTAATGCACTAAAGTAGATAGTGTAAGTTTTCTTTTTATTCCTTTTATTTTCTTTTTCTGTCTTTCTTTCCGTCCTTCTTTCTTTCTTTCTTCTTTTTTTTTTGAAAGGCTTGGGGCAATGATATATGTTTGTCACTTTCCATAGAATTCACCTCAGTTGAGAATGTACTGTGAAAAGTGAGGTTAGTACACTGTTTTTCTAATAATAATAACTGCATTATTTAGGATTTTTTTTAAAGCTGGTGACAGTGGGCTTATAAATTAGACTAGTGGAGTTTGTAAAAGATGACTTTTGAATTTGGCTACTGTTGTGGCAGATGTTAGAGATAGTGATTGTTTTCTGGAGGTCATTCATAGAAGTGATCACCTTTATGAAAGAAGATGTCCTTCATGACACTGGACTTTAAAGACAGGGAAGCATTTTTATGTTTGGGAGATTCTTATTTAAACTGTGAATCACTTCTGATGTCTCTTGTGCAATAATGGAGGATTAAATAAAGCTGGAATTATATATTTAATGCACTTTTTGTTTCAGTGTTGTATTCTTTAAATTACTATACTCCATATTTCATACTTTATCAGTTACCAGTTTTACTGCACTTTGTGTGAGCAGATATTTCAATATTCTCACACACTAAACCTTATTTTTCGTTAGCGTTATTTGTTCACTATGCTAATGTGGGTTATTTCTTTCTTACATGGGGGTTTTGTTTTAGGCTTTGTGGTAATTTGGCAACCAGTCTTTCTGTGTGACCTTTTATAGAGATTAGGTGAGGTGAATATTTGTGTATGTCTATAAATATATGCATACAAATATTTATGTAAATCTATGCATATGTGTGCATTTATCTGTTTGCGTGCTAAGTATATGTCTTTTTATGCATGTGTATTTTTTGTATTATGTGTATTATGTGTATTTTTTTAACATCACGTGCTACTATACTGGATTGCTTACTTTTTCCCCTTGGTTCACATTCAGTTCATTAGTTGTACAGATTATGACTGATGAAACAGGCAATGTATTGAGCATGGCAAAACTGGGTAAAGATGAAAGGAGAATGAGTGGAGGAGCTCCCTGGTGAGCCTCAGTAAGAAGCTGAGATCCCTTATAAGATCCTCCAAAGCTAGCTACGAAAACAAAATCGCCACTAAATCCAAGGACAACCACAAAGCATTCTATAGCTATGTCAAGAATCTAGATGGCAACACCCAGATCTGCTCTGAGTTACAGCACAAAGGCACGAAAATTACAGAACCAACTGATATTGCCAACATCCTGGCAGATCGGTTCAGTGCTAACTTTACCCCCCTCTCACCCCCTAAAGGGCCCATATCTATACAGGAAGAATGCAGAGTCCCTGTAATCACAACTACGCAGGTAAAAGCTGCACTCTCTAAAGGTAAAAACACAGCATCCATGGGACCGGACAACATCCCAGGCTGCATTTTACACGAACTTCAGAACGAACTAGCTCCCCACTTAAGCACCATGTTCAATAATAGCCTCACATCAGGCTTTGTGCCCACTGAATGGCACACAGCAACAGTTATCCCACTCCACAAAGGGGGAGCCACCACTGATCCCAGGAACTATCGACCTATTAGCCTGACGAGCCTGGTCTGTAAGGCCATGGAACGTATCATCATGGAACTCATAAACAAAGACATTGGTAACCTCCAAACTCTGGATCCCACCCAGTTCGGGTTTGTGAAAGGCAGATCATGCCTCCTGAACCTGATCGACTTCTTTGAGGCAGTCACCAAAGCCGTGGATGAGGGTAAGGTGGTTCACACAGCCTATCTTGACCTCGCCAAGGCTTTCGACACCATCCCCCATTCGGGAATTATAGCTAAACTCACTAAACTAGGTATAAATCCCTATGTCACAAGATGGGTTGCCAAGTGGCTCACTGACAGAACCCACACTGTAAAAGTTGCAGATCCCAAATCTGACCTCAAAGCAGTGACAAGTGGAGTACCAGAGGGTTCCGTCCTAGGACCTCTCCTGTTTGGTATCTACTTCTCTGCAGTACAGGCTAACACAGAAGGCCTCTGGCCAATGAAGTTCACAGATGACTGCAAACTAGGAGCCATAGTCAAGTCCCCAAATGATGTGGACATCCTACAGAAGGGCCTCACTGAGACAGATGCCTGGTGTCAGAGCCATGGTCTCAAGCTCAATGCCAAAAAGTGCAGTGTCATCCCCTTTGGTAAAAACTCTGTACCCATGAACTACCACATAGGCAGCAATCTACTTAACACCGAATGCGTGATAAGAGACCTTGGGACTCAGGTGGACAGTAGTCTCTCCTTTGATAGTCACATCACCACAGTAGTCAGGAAGTCCTTCTACATGGCACACCTCATCATAAAAGGGTTCTCATCCAGGAAAAAAAGAGGTCATTGTTCCCCTCTACTCATCACTCATTAGACCCATTATAGAGTACAACGCCCCTTTTGGAATGTACCTCACAAGACATCTGCAGCAGCTGGAAAGGCCACAGAAGTACCTCACAAAGAGGATTACTGGCCTCAAACAAATGCCCTACACTGACCGCCTCAAAAAACTCCAGCATTACTCCATACCATATTACCTACTCCGAGGTAATCTCTGCCTAACATATAAAGCTATGTCAAACTCAGAGCTGTTGGACATGCTACACCTAAAGAAATCCCAGTCCCTCCGAGCTATATGCCCTAGGGACCTAAACCTTGTCACCACAATAAACAGGACACACTGGAGGGATAGATTCCCGTCCCAGAGACTTCCTATACTCTGGAACAAGCTACCCGTCTATGTCAAGCAAAGTTCTTCATTAGCACTCTTCAAGACAAATCTTGATGAGTGGATGGGAAATAGGAAATACACCCCGGGGATCACTTCTGTGTCTCTGCTGGACAGTGGCTCAGGAAAATAGCTTTCTTGGGTGGCGTAAGCTATGGAACCTTGCTGGCTAGGCTTACGTAGGCCCTTGGGTTGATAGCCTAGTACCTACCTATGAATGTAAATACATGGTTGATAACAGCACATTGGCAATCAAATATATGAACTCTTGGTCAGACTAATGTTTTAAGCACCCATTTGTCAGATTAGATAGTGTAGATGTGAACGTTCATGTGTGTGCATATATGTATCTTTTTTCATAGGATCAGAGGACGTTACTAGGCTATTGGCCCTGAGGCCCTTATAAGCCTAGCCAAGAGTTTAGCCCATGCATAGACAAATCAGCACCTGATGCCCCTGTCCAGCAGGGACATGGCTGGAATCCCAGGGATGTATTTTCTATTTCCCATCCAGTTATCCAGATTTCACTTAAAAAGGGGTAAAGAGGTACTCTGCTTGATGTGGAGAGGGTGTCTATTCCATAGATGGGTGAATCTCGGGGACACAAATCTGTCCCACCAGCAAGTCCTATTGATGTCACACATCAGGTTGAGGCAGCGTGTGCAAGTTACTTGAGTGGAACTTGACTTGCGGATATACAGCAGTCCCATCAAGGCGGGGTCCGAGATCGCCTTGTATGCCAGACAGAGTTCACCTCGGAGGAGTCTGTAGGAAACAAGAGTAGAGGGACAGGGCTTTTAGCCTGTGTATGGTAGATGTTTGAGGCCCTGGACTCTCCTGGTGAGGAACCTCTGTGGTCTCTCCAGGTGCTCCATGTGCTTTGCGAGGTACATGCTGAATGGGGCGTTGTACTCAATAATGGGCCTTATAAGGGAAGAATACAGGGATGTTATAACCTCCTTATCCCTGGATGAGATACCCTTACTTATGAGATGGGCCATGTAGAAAGCTTTCCATACAATGGAAGCAACATGGTGGTCAAAAGTCAGGCTGCTATCATTCTGGATGCCCAAATCCCTCACGAGTGACTGCATGCTTATAACGGTGTTATTAATGTGATAATTTGTGGGGATATCTCTCTCCCCAAAGGGGATGATGATGCATTTTTTTGTATTCAGTTTTGAGGCCATGTTTCTGGCACCAGTCATTTGTTTGGGTGAGACCCTCTTGGAGGATGTCCACGTCACTAGGTATTTGATGACAGCTCCCAACTTGCAGTCATCTGCAAACTTGGTCATCCATAGCCCACTGGTTTTGGGCTGTACCTCAGAAAAGTATATCCCAAATAACACAGGCCCCAAGATCAAACCCTGGGGTACGCCACTCGATATGGGTCTACTGCTTGAGGTGGCTTTCCCTATTTTGACTAAGTGGGTTCTATCAGTGAGCCAGTTGGCTACCCATCTAGTAACATACAGATTGATGCCTAGTTGAGAGAGTTTATCTATTATGCCTGAGTGGGGAATAGTGTTGAAGGCTTTGGCCAGGCCAAGGTAGGCAGTGTGCACTGTCTTCCCCTCATCCATGGGAATTTATACATTTATATATATAATCTTAGACTCAAAATATTGAAAATCATAATATCAATGAAAAAAAATTATTGTATGCAGGGGAAGCCCCCCCCAATACTGCCAAACCCTGTGAAACTATTTATACCAAGTATGGGATTGCACAACAGTAAAGAAAGGGCAAATTCCAAATTTTTGATATTCTAATTTGGCTTTTAGATATTTTGACTTTAGATCAAAGGAATGTATCCGATTTATGAATCTGGTGGCAGTGTAGTAACTGGTTCATATTGACTGACAATCATTTAATTATAGAACAAATACGGTATGTGAGAGATATAGATGCAAAATGTCATTGGAGACAAAGCTCTCACATACACACATGAAAAATGCAAACCAGGTTGTCAGCATTACACCTAAAGCACTCACTACTAACACTAAGGAACAAATATATAGACCCACATAGCCGGAGGTACTCACTCTAATCTACCCAAACCTGCAAGACCTCCTAAAAGAATCTCTCATTGGTCCTGTGCACATTCTAAACAGACAGTACCTCACACAGCACATAATTTTGAAAATCAAAGTAGTCCCACTTTCTTATTTTCTTCTGAGCCCATAATGCAACACACCACACAGCCAAACATTCTAGTTATTGGGGCTTACATTGTAAGATGTACTGTTGCCCCCTTACCAGGCTAAACAAGGAGAAGATCACAGTGAGCTGTCTGTCTGGAGCCAGGATCCACCAGATCACAGTGAGCTGTCAGTCTGAAGCCAGGATCCACCAGATTACTCATACACTTAGGTCTTTAAACCACAAGTACTAGTATGTCATAGTCAGTGATAGTTCATGTGGGGGTAAATGCGCTAAGATATACCTTATTGGGCTACATGAAAACAGACATGATGGATCTCTCTGAATATGTGTCCCACATAGCTATGAATATAGCCTCAAGTAACATCATATCTTCATCAATGATGAGGCCACAGTACCAGCAAAAAAAAAATGACTGAATTCAACAAATGGCTTAGTTTCTGCTGTCACAAGGGGATCCAATATCTGTCAGCCTGTTCACTTTGCTAATGTGGGTTATTTCTTTCTTCCATGGGGGTATTGCTTGGGGAGACAGGAGTTTAAATAAAGAACTGCACTCCCTGGAGGCACTCCTCACCCTGGAGAACGCAGACATATGTGAAGTCACAGAAACATGCTTCAGAACCATAGAAAGCATCCCAGCTATCAAAGGCTACAATGCCTTTCATACATTTTGATCCCCCTCAGCTCAGGATAAAACAAAGGGAGGAGGTGTCTCAGTGTTCATAAAGGAGAAGTACACCACTAAACTGGTCCAACAAAATGATTCACTTGAGCTGCTCCATGCCCAACTAACCACAGGTGCAACCCCCTATTATATCCTTGCTAGCTACAGATCCCCTAACATGAGTCTGGAAAATCACCTCCCTAAACCTATTGGAAGGAATCTCTTAACATTCAACATACCACCATATTTATGTGTGACTTCAACTACCCCTCCAAAAACTGGGAGACTTATATGTCCCATAATTCACTTGCTCAGTGGGTTTTTTTTGTCTTCATCAGTGCAAATACCCTGGACCAACTAGTTAGCCCCCCAACTAGAGGTACAAATATTCCTCACCCACCCAGTACTAATCAACATGGGGGGAAGCTGCTGCCGCCCTCCCATGCATTAACTCCTCCCTGATAAGATCTGACCACAAAATGATCTCCTTTAGTATTAAAACTAAATTAGAATCCCCCATCAAACTCCAAACCTGTTAAGAACCTTGCTAAGGCCAAATACCTCAAACTAAGTGACAGCGTAATAAACTTCCAAGCGCCTCTGAACCTGGATCCCACTGAGGCCTACTATGAGCTGTACTCAAAAGCACTGCATGGCCATATTCATAGCTGCATAGAGAAGGCAGTACCTGTTAGAGTAAAACCTATGATTACTAGCAAAAATAAACCACCTCTGTAAACACCCTAGCATAAACAGAAAGAAAGAAAGAACAGACAAAATGGTGCAAAAAGGCACTCTCATTTCTAAACAAACAAATGAGAGAGCTAGTCAAATCTGCCAAAGCATACTATGAGGCAAAGATAGCCTACCAGGTGAAAGATAACCATAAGGCTTTTTTTTATTATTTTTGTAACCTCAAGGGAAACACTCAGCAATGTGCCAAGTTAATCATGAAAGGCAACTGTTACACCCATCCTGAAACTATAGCACAACTGCCGGCCGACAAGTTCAGTTCAAAGTTCTCACCTCCTTCCACACCCAAAGAAATACCCACAACCATCCCCCTACCAGTCATTACAAGGAAACAAGTCATTACTACACTCGCTAAAGCCAAAAACATAGACTCCATGGGCCCTGAGAATATTCTAGGATGCTTCTTAAATAGCTTAAAACAGAATCTATCAGGACCCCTTGAAACCCTCTTTAACCCAGCCTCTGGATGGGCTTTTGTTCCAGAGGAATGGGGGACTGCAACAGTCATCTCTCTGCACAAGGGGCCAATCAACTGATCTACACAACTACAGACCCATAAGTTTGACCAGTCTTATCTGCAAGACCATGGAGAGAATTATCATGGACCTAATCAATAATAACATAGGAGGTCTCCAAACACTGGACCAGACCCAATTGGCTTTGTTAAAGGTAGGTCTTGCCTGATGAATCTGGTGGACTTCTTTGAGAAAGTCACCAAGGCCATGGATTAGGGTAAAGCAGTACACATCACTTATCTAGACCTGGCCAAAGGTTTTGAGACAAACCCCCACTCAGGGATCATAAATAAACTTACTGAGTTGGGCATAGACCTCTATATTGTCGGATGGATATCAAGCTGGCTCACTGACAGTACAATGTTGTTCTGATAGGTGAATCCACCTCTGATAAGGAACCTGTTACTAGTGGTGTCCCACAGAGGTCGGTGTTGGGACCCCTCCTGTTTTGTATATACTTCTCTGAAGTGAAAGCCAATGTTGGGGGCCTCTGGCTCACCAATTTCACCAAAGACTTTAAGCCGGGAGCAATCACTGAATCCCCAAACAATGCTGACATCCAACAAATAGGTCTAAAAAGGACAAATGACAGGTGTCAAAACAATGGTCTTTGATTAAATGCTAAAAATGCATAATCATACCCTTTGGTAAATCAGATATCCCTGCAAATTATAATACTGACAGCACACCCCTAAATGTAGGCCCAGTGGTGAGGTAACCTAGGAACATGGATAGTAATCTAAACATTGACCACCAGATAGCTACGGTAGTGAGGAATTCCTTCTGTGTGGCTCAACTTATAAGTAAAGGCATGGCATCAAGATCAAAGCGGGAAGTCATAATGCCATTGTACTCGGCCCTCATCAGGCTCATAATCGAGTACATTGCTCCCTTCTGCCTATACCTAACCAGGCACTCACACAAAATGGAGCAGCCCCAGAGGTGTCTCACTTAAAAAGTACAAAGCATCAGACACATCTTATGCTGACTGACTAAAGGGCCTATCCCTTTACATCATCGCATATTGCTTATTGAGAAGTGACTTATGCCTGACTTACAAAGCATTCTCTGATCCAGCCCTTATGAAAATGTTACATATTTGCAAGAAAAATTATACAGGAGTTGCACATTCCATGGACCTGAACCTTATTTGGGACTCCAACAGAACTTGCTAAAGAGACAGATTCATATCCCAAAGGCTACCTCATCTATGGAACAGATTTCTCATCTTTGTAAAATCAAGCCAGTTCCTTACTCTCCTGAAAAAGAATTTGGATAAATGGATGGGGAACTGTAAATTCACTCCTGGCGTACTTCCCATGTCCCTTACAGACAGAGGCAGTCTGTAAAATGACTCAGGGCTTCAACACCCAAAGACCCATCACCTTGATACTACCCCATCTCATATCTGGTGAATTAAGATAGAATACTGCAACATCCTGTGTATTATTTGCTTGACTTGTAAAGGCTCTTGTGCAACTAGCCTAGTAATTCACCTATGACCTATATATCTATATACACATGCACGCGCGCGCACACGCGCACACACACACACACACACACACACACACACACACACACACACACGCAAACACACACACGCAAACACACACACACACACACACACACGCAAACACACACACACACACACACACACACACACACACACACACTTGAATGTGGATACATCCAGATAAATGGCATGCATGTCACTGCATACAGTTTTTGCAATTATACTGTGCAGGTGCTGGAATTTGACTTGTTTAAAATAAGTAAACTTATAATGGTTTATAGTTAAACATATATATATATATATATATATATATATATATATATATATATATATATATACACGCGCGTGTGTGTGTGTTTATTTATATATATATATATATATATATATATATATATATATATATATATATATATATATATATATATATATATATATATATATGTATATATATATATATATATATGTGTGTGTGTGTGTGTGTGTGGATATACTTCACATTAGTGGAATCCCAGAATACCAACTCCCAGTTTACCATGACAACAGTTAGATTCTAGCCCCTGGTGTAAGGCTGTTTATAGCTACACCTTAGACTAAAAGAAGTTACTTACAATGAGAGCAAGCATTGCACCATCAAGGCAGAGTTACTACGACAACAAAACAAAACAACTTGTTAAACAAAAACCGACCAGCTCCATGAAAGGTCCACCGTTTATTGAACAAGAATAAAAAGAAATAAATATATTACTATATAAATATATTACTTTGTACTAAGCGCTTTCACCCATTCCCAATAGTGGGCATCATCAGAGTACACATCAATTTGAATATATCTTCTTAAATACATAAAAGACACAACGCCCTCACATTAAAAGCCAATAAAAATCGTGAATCAATGATATATGCAAATACCTATTAAAATGTATATATATATATATATATATATATATATATATATATATATATATACACATTTAAAAACATAGAGAATATATATATAAATTAATAAATAGTTACATTTTATACATATAACCATCCATTAAAATATTTTAATTAACTACACTGTGATTTGTGTTTTATTATACTGGAGATAGAAATATGCTCATTGATGCCTGGTGAATTTGATGCATCCAATCTTAATTGCCAAAGACATTCTTTGGCTTCCAATAAAGTCTTTTCATCTCCCTCTTTTGTATTGTTAGGAACGCTATCTATCACAAAGAATAAAATTTTTTTGAAGTTAATACATTTCTGGCTGTGAGTATATAGTGAGCTCACTGATTTCTTATTTTTAATATCCCTAACATGTCAAGGCAGAGTTACATTGAAAGCAACTGTTTTTTTTTCCTTTGAGAATGCCTGGGTGTGTAAATATTTTTATTTTCTTATTCATCTACTTACTTATCTACTTAATTACTTTTTTGTCGAGTTCTCACTTTCTTTGATGAGGATGGAAACCGTCTGAAAACTGGTATACAATTCCCTAAACCATGGCTATACCCCTGTATACAAACTCATGCCTGTTCAACAAGCTGTTACGTCATGCTGTGACAGGCTTCTCCTTTGGCAGGAACATTTAAACACTTACTGGTCCTATGGTTCTTCCTCTTCATGTACCTAAAATGAAAAAAGTAAATAGCTCTTGCCTGTACTGTAGACTCAGTCTGTTCCTCAGTCATTAGTGGGTGATTTTGCCATGGCCATAGCTTATTACTTAGACTACTTGACTAGTTTCACTAGGACCTTTTAGTATAATTATTTTTGGCACAATGGACCAGGGGTAAGCTATACCTTCCGTGGCTGTTTTGCAGGGTCTGTACTGGGTATAGGAGAACTATCAACTTTGGGCATGGAAGTTTCTCCTGGAGGTTTTTGCCAGGGTGGCCAGAGTAAAAGATCAGTTTTTTGGTTTGAAGTGTCATCCATTCAGTTAAGGTTTCCTCCTAGGGCTGTCCCCAGGAAAAAGAAAAGGTTAAACATATTTCATCTAAAGACAGTGGGTATGTTAATAAAATTAAATTACTTAGCTTGCAGCCTTTGAAATTGTATGTTTTATCAGAGGATTCTGATAATGACAAGGACAGGGCTTATCCCATGTTTTCCTCAAGCACAGGACTCTGGTTCTGAGGAGTAAGTTTCTACTACATACCTTACTCAAGTTGCTCTACAAAAAAAAAATAATTTGCATATAAAGCAGACTAGTAAACAGGTGACACTTTTTTGGGGATCTTTACCTTGTGCTGGAAAAGTTAATTCTCTCTACATTTGAACTAGCTGTTCGGGCTGTTTTTGGTTTATTACTTGTAGACTGTTTTGCTTATTGCTGTGACATCTACAACAGATTATCCCAGTTGAAAGTGCTGTACTTTCTGTTCCTTTTCCTGGCACATTCTGATTCTGTTCCCCCTCCATCAGCAGTAATGCTTCCTCTACTGTTCACCTTTGGACATCTCCCATAATTGGTATGCCCTTTTCCCATATAACAGTAGGACCCATCACTGCAACAAACTGAAAGAGACATATATGTAAAAAGCACCTCAATGAGCAGTTACATTAGCAAATGAAGATCACTGCTCCAGACAGTAGAATGAAGCAAATTCACTGAATCTGCTTCCATCATCATTAAATCAAAACAACCAAGAAACTATGTTGCAGAAAATATTTAACAAAAAGTCCACTGCTGTGTCTGCCTGGCAAAAAAAAAAGTAGCTTATATAAGCACTACTTCACTACATTTCAAAGACTGATAAGCTTTCCTGTCAGCATGGGGCTGCAGATAAAAGGAGCACACAGAGGAAATTGTTAGCATTTCCTGAAGTGTTAGTTACCCTTCCCCCAAAGTACTGAAACCTGAGCTCATAGACTAAAAGCAGCCTGAATGTAAACAAAAAGATCACATGACCTACCATCCTAATCAAAACAATCAGACAAGCAAAGAATCTTGACACTCTCCCTTTAAGGATTCTTTGTGAGATGCACTGTCAGAGATCCTGGGTGGGCAAACTGTTGTGAAGAGAGAGATGATTTTTTTTACATAATCAGAATTGCCTAGACATGGTAAAATCTTGCTGTGTCTAATTATGGTGGCTGCTAAAAAAACAATCACTAGAAAATGGAAATCAAAATCTAAACCAACTATACTAAAAGTAGTGACTATAGTAACAGAGATAAAACAACTGGGATTGAGATCTTTTAAAAAGATTAGGAACAAACGACATAGGAAAAAATGGGAATTTTGGGAAAAATACATACAGGGGAGGAATGAGGTTTAATAGAAGGCAGAACTTAAATGAGCCATATAATGTTTGACTGAAAATGATTGAATAGATTATAAGTGATGTATAATGTTTACAACCGGGAGTGTGTCAGTATGGTTAGTGATGTAAAATGCTTGCAACTAGGATTGTGTCAGAGTGGTTTGTTTTTATTTATATAACTGTATGATTGCCTATGTTGTAAGTGGTGGTTTAATAAAGATGTTTCTTGCTTAAAAAAAGCAGAAATTGAATCATTTATATAATGTTGCTTAGGGTATATGATATATACCAATATTTGTGGTCTAATGTTTGTAAACATGAACTTGTGAATACAGTTTGATTACTTTTATATCAATGTAAATTTGCCCATGTCACAAGTGATAATTCAGTGAAGATGTTTAAAAAACAAAAAAAAGGGAAACTCAGCATACATGACAGCAGTGAATTTGTGACTTGAGTTGGACATAACTGGAGGAGGATGCAATTCATATCTGGCCTCTAACTCATCTGGCTTGTTTCAGTGCTCCTGGCAATGCTTGTGCTGGGCATCCTCAACCTCTACTATTTTGAGTGAAGATAAGTAGGCCTTCAACTTTTCACCTCTACATCACTGGCTGATTGGGTTTACATTTACCTCACTACATGATATTATATTTACCATAGTATGTGATACTGTACTCCTGAGACAGGAAATAAATGCAGTTTCAGTCTGAATAGTTATTTGTGAGCGGTCAGTCACAGGAATTCCTTGAAGCTTTAGTTTTCTCCATATTGAAAATAGGGACTTATCTAGTATGACTATAAGAAACAAGACTCAAATTATGAAAGCAGAGAAAAGGGAGTAATAAACTGGCTAGGCACAGCCTTCTAGCTTGGTACATTTTCCAGTACTGACACTGTAGTGTAGCATAAAGAGGGGTGTTGCAATCCTGAGTGAATTGTCCTTCAGGTGAGACATCTGCCTGAGTTGGTGGTAGTTCAGGAGGATGTAAAAGATCTCACAGTACTTATCAAAAAAGAGTAGGGCTTGCTTTATTATAGTAAGAATTTTCAATCTTTCTTCTTTTATTACTTACACAGTCATTATATTTTCACTTTATATCACACTGTATATATCTTAATAAAACGCTTTACACACAAATTTTACTAAATGCATTTAACAGCCATTCATCCCACAACCTTTCCTTTATATCACATATTACTTTCTTATCTTTTCTTTTGTTATACAGTTTCTTCACACTCCTTTTCCATAAACAACGAATAAAATTTTATCCAATTTTTCAGTTAATCTTTCACTAGCAACCTGATATTCTCCATACATCACCACATTCATGTCAATGTTTTTTAAATACTTTCCGGTCATAAACACATCTGAATATTCTTCAAAGTTTTCATTTTTTCTTATAATACAAAAAACAATGTTGTGATGTTTGTTCAGTGTTGCAGCTATTACACATTCTTTCTTCTGTCGTTTTATAATTCATGTTACTTTAGACTGGCAGTTTATCCAATAATATACCCCCCCAAAAAAAATTACTGGCTTCAAAAAAGAACTGAAATAATTGCTGTCCTTTTCTTGTAGCTTTTATTTAGTCACCCTGTCATCACCAGCACCATTTCTTCCCTAAGGATCAATATAATATGCAATTTATTTTCATACTTTTCTTTCCTTTCCATTTCTACTTATTTAGATCAATTTTCCATGTTTTTGTTTTATTTGCATATGCCTTCTCCTCCAAACCTTTTGTTTCTCTTTTCCTTTTCCACCTCCACCCATCCACATACCTTTATATTTTTGTTTTTTTATGCACATTTAACCCCAAAACAAATTTACTGAAGTTAAGAAAACAGCCAGCTATATTAAATTCAAGCCCCCTTTCTTTTAGATTATAAACCATTCTTCTTTTGATTAGATCCAACCTTGTTTCTCCACCAAAAAATAGATAATTCACTTTCTGTACAGTTTGGAAACATATACACACCACATACACATGCTAGCTTTCCTAAAATATACGTGATTAACATTTATAACTTTTTTCTTGGGGACAACCAAAACACTGTACACCAGTCCATCAACTTTTGTATTTTTTAAACTTCTCTCCATTATTCTATTACTACTTGTATCACTTCCAGATTTAAACATTAGAACCACATATCTCAACCTTTTAAAGCAAGAAATCTGGAGAAAGCGATAAATAATGGGGGGGGGGGGCAGCAACGGTCCAAAAATAGGGACAATTTTTAAATATGGGTCTTACAAACTTAGAAAGTTGATAGAAATAATAAAGTGATTGCAGATTTTAATTGTACACTCAACAAGTCCGTATTTTGGCGTTTGTTTTTTAACTGATAGAACAACAGGTTTTTCATTAGCATGAATTTTCTGAAGGATATGAAGTCTGAAACTCAAATGTATTTCATTATTTTCTGACTTCAATTCTCAATGATCTGTCAATAATTTGCCAGGAAACAGCAATTTTATGAGAAACAAACCAACAATGTAAGGTAAAAATCTGGACACTCTGTGAAAATCTGGACAGTTGAGAGGTATGATTAGAATATCAGTTTCACTTATGGTAAAATAGATTCCTACCATTCTTACCACTTCTCTGAAACATATGTTTTTGGTTTATTTAACTGTAATCTTGCTGCACCCAAACTTTGTTCTGTACCAAAAACTATCTGTTTTATCTAGTGTTTGTTTTCGGCTACTAAAACCAAATTGTCTGCATAGTTTAACATCAATGGAACTTTTATCATTTCCTTAACTTCCCATTTACCATCCTCCAACAATGGTCTACATGTTGTGTTATTATCCTCACAACCACATATTTTGTGCACAACCGTCCTTTACCCTTCTTACCTTTATTATCTTTTTTCCTACCCACCCATTCACCATCACAGACACATAAGAATTTTCATACACTGTCCTCATTGTCTTTATTTTTCTCCTGCCTTGTATTCCTTTAAAATGCTTAACATTTCCCTATGGTCAATACTATCAAATGCCTTAGTGCAATCACATACAGTTAATTTTCTTTTTCATTCTATCTATACACTCACCACTTATTTACCCATCATTAGCATTTCATTTACTCTTTTTCCTTTAACACTGTACACCCCCTTCATCTAGTTCCTTCATGATATCCACGAACCTTCATAAATGTTTTATAGTCAATATTTTAGATGTAATTGGTCTCTGTATTTTTCTATTTCATCTCCTCTCTCTTTTTTCTATATAAATTTGATAACTCCCTTACAAGTCGCTTTTTCTTTTATACCTTCCTCCATCAGTTCATTCAGTATTTCCATAAATGCATCATTCTAATTATCTGACATTTCTTTATAAATGCTACTCCATCTGGACCTAGAGCTGATTCTTCTTTACCTTCCTTTATAGCATTCCCTAACTCTTTCCTCTCAATTATTTTTTCCATTTCTTCCACTACTTCCTTTATCATCTTTTTTATTTTCCATACCCCTTACATTTCTTCTCTCAAACACAATCTGTATATACCTTTCAATTATACCCACATTGTTCTTTTGTTTTTACATTAACTGTCCTTTTGCATCCTTCATTACATTAACTTTTCTCTTGTCATATCTCAGCTTCTTACCTAAAATGTGAAAACATCTTTTCTCCTTTTAAAATAGTACCTTTGTCTAAATATCATTCTTCCCATTTTTCCTTACAGTAGAGAGTCGATTGCCCAAACGTCGATTATCAGAAATGTCAATTATAAGAGCCAGCCTTCCAAAGTTTTCGGGTAGGAAAAATCATAAAGTCTGAATATGTAAACATTATTCGTATTTGTTTGAGCGTGTGTTTTGAGCTTGTAGACAGCTTGTGTGTGAAAAATATTCTTTATTGTCCATTGGAATCACTGAATGGTTGAAAAGTGCAGAAAAAAAACACGATTTGAGATTTTTTTATCCAGTTCAATTATATAGATGTTTGATTATCCGAACAATCTGATTATCCGAACTACCCTAGGTCCCAATTAGTTTGGCTAATAGACTCTCTATTGTATTATATTTCTTTTCTTCAAGACTTCTGCATGACCCTTTCTCTACTTTCCTTACACAAATTTATTTTGGATAATTATATATCATTTTCCTTCTTCCATTGCTCTCTTATTCCAACTTTAATTATATATTATAAACTTTTTTATATACCATCCACCACTTTGCCAGGCTGCCATAAAATGGTTTCATCGTTGTATGATCCTTCCACAGATGCCCTCTTTCTTTGTTAAAACATTCCATTACTGCAGTTTGTCCGGTCAAGTCTTTTCAACTATTTTCCTTCTTTTGTTATATTTGCATTCTGTCCTATTACTGCCCATACAGTCCTATGATCCATAAACTTTGTTTCTCTAATTCCATCTTTTATTTCTTCCATGTCACCTGTAAACAATATACAACTGATCTTGATTTCAAGTAAATCCCCTCTTATAAGTATATTCTCTCCGTTTACCTATTCGTAACTATTTTTACATCTTGTGCTATGTTGCCTTTTTCCTTTCTTAAATTACAATTAAAGTCTCCCACCACTATAGACATATTTACTATCACATAATTTTGAATTTCCTCAAATATTTTTTTTTCTTTTACATTTGTATACACATGCATCACAACTATGCTAAACACCTTCTGCCCCTTTTTAACTTCACACCATAAAACTCTCCATGCCACAACCACCATTATGTCTAATATGTAATATTTTCATTTTTAGTAATACTGCAATACCTGAAAAGGTATTATTCCCTACAGACCACATCACTTTTCTTTTCCACAACATCTCAAATTCCACTCTATTACTTTTAACTGTACATCTTATTTCAACCAAATTACCTCTGCATTTATTTTCACACCATTCAACCTTCATTCTTCTAACATCATTTTCCATGTTATTCACATTCAGTGAGGTTACACCTATATTAATCTTTTGCCCTTTTTTCTGGTTTTTTTTTCAGTTCATCTTTTGGCCTCCTTTTTCTCATTATCCTTTCTCCAATATGACCTTTCACCTTTCTTGACTCAGAGTTCTAACTCTTTCTTCTAACTCATCTATTTCTAATACCACAAACAGTTTTTCTGTCTCTATAAGTGTTTCTTTTCTTTTATTAGTTTCTGGACTTCATTTTGTGCATCTTTTTCTATATTTTTGCCATGTAGTTCCTCATCCCTAACCCCCTACTCCAATCCTTTTATCATTCTCTTCAACTCTTTCTTATGTTAAAACTTTTTCCTCCCCTCCTTTTCCTCACTTTGTCTTTCTTTATTAATCAGTGGACAATCAAAGAAAAAATGCTTCTCTCTTCCATATTTTCTACAATACGGTTTACATTTTTTTCCTGGAATATCCAAACAACCCACATTGCCCACACATTTTTGTACAATCCTGGATTAAATGTGATTCATTCCTCAAAAAAAAAATCCTTTTGACTGCTCCCTGTACCGAATACTCCCTTTTCCCCATTTATTATTACCACATCAGGCACATGCTGCAAAGCACAGGCGAGTAAGCAAACTTACCATAGCAATAGATGTTCAAATGATCACTGCTACAGTAGTCTAAGCTAAATAGGTTCTATGCTAAGAATATAACAGCCAGCCAGCTTCCTAATGTTCAGGGTACCTTCCACGGGACCAAACCATTAGGCAGCAGCTTGAGCTGAGCTGACTAAAAGATTGATTTGGGCACAAAGCCCTTCAGAAATTTCATGCCAACTGAGAGAGGGAGGCTGAGTCCTGAAAAGAAGTCGAGAAGCAACAAAAAATAAATGTCTATACCCTGGCATCAAAAAGCACACCAAAAAATGAGGGGGTGGAGGGATGGAGCAGCCACTGCAGCAATAATTATTCTAACAACTACTGTTATGGTAAGCCTGACCCAGACCTGGAGAAAGAGTATATCTTGTAATGCTTTATAAAAGTTGCTACGTCTAGAATACCCTTTCTAAAAAGCCATAGGATGAACTCAGGGCCCTGGCTGAGTATGCCTTGACCCTGCCTGGAATTATTTTGTTGTGGTGGGAATAACGAAAGGTTTGCTTTGACACAAGTTGTCTATTCCTACCTTTGCAAGAAAAGAACAACTGATCTGAAGTTCTGAAAGATTTTGTTCTGTCAAGATAGTTCCTGAGTTGTCTGTGGACATCCATGGTAAGGAGTTTCCTTTCTACCTCATTTCCCAATCTGAACAGAAAACATGTATAATGCATCTGAAAAATAACATGCACAAAGAACACAATCTCACATTTTCACAACTGTGCAAAAATACTGCCCCCTTGTTCTCTGCCTTACATATCTGGCTGAAATAAGACCAGCTTAGCTGGCAACTTGTATACATACGTCAGCTGCTACAGACTGGGTTTCAAAGATTTGCTGTGTGACGTGTAAACCTGTTGGGTGAGATTTGCTATGTTATGCAAGTATAATTCATGCTCTTGACCTATTTATGTTCATGCGATGCATCTGAATAGTACATTGCACTATTCCGCGTGTGTGTACTTCAACATAGCTGTAAAACACTAGCCAGCATTAAAATCCTGTATACTACATAGAAATGTATATTATGTATACTACATAGAAAACTCCCACACAACTGTGTTGGTCACTGCTGAATTTTAATTAGTCCTCAGGCATGAATACCACATGAGACTAAGTAGCCTTTTGGTAAATTATAGAACTAGGAATAGTTATGAACAGGAATGTCTAAGCTTATACCACAAAACTATCAGAAAGTAAAACAGACAGCCTACAGTGCCTATATAATAAGACAAACTGACTGAAATCCACTGGGATATGCAGACTTTAGGATTCGCCTTCCTGTAACACACACACTCTCAGCTGCAGATATCAAAGCTGTGCGTAGACTTATGGCATGGCAGTTATCAGGGCACGGTACACAAATAAGTGTGAAAAGTCAACACGCCTTACATTATCCAACTTTTTTTATACTTCTAGAGTGTAAAGGTATAATGAAAAGTATAACTGCCTATGAGTATAATACCAAAGGATACATTTTCTGTGAAGAACACTTAATGTCTAAGTGTTAGGAGTAATGAGGTCTTGCTGTTACAGAAATACGAAAGTGAGTAGAAAACATTCTCCTCTCGTATTCAGGCTATTACTGCAGGCAGCAGTTTACTTCACAAGATTTTTTTTTCTTTGCCTTATCGTGTTTCAGCTCCAAGAGCCTTTACAATCAGTATATAAACAAGTTATCCAATAGCAGCTGCATAGCCAAGAATATAGTGATCTACGGCTATCTGAATATTTTACCATAGGTCAGACTAAGGAACAGAACAAACAACTCCAAAATCCGACTCAGACCTTTGTGGTTTTAAAAAGGGTTTCATGTGAGCACCTGTTTAACTTTGATGAGCTTTCATTATTAGCAAGGGATAAAAGCACTTAGTTGATGTGTCCATATTGATCGCATTTAATAAACTTATGAAGTATTTTATAATTTATCGTTTGATTTTTCGACTGCTATTACAGCCAATGGATTTGTGATTTTAGTGCAATGCTTCCAAGGTCTGAGTCGGATTGTGGAATTTTATCATAGGTGTTAGAAATATTATAAAGCTATGTATGCATTTCCTAAGCACCCCAATACTGCAGGAAGTCTTCCACAAGGCCCAACTCTCAAAAAGTTTCACCAAGAATACTGTCATTGTGCAATAGCCTGTGATCACTACATCCATGCTGGATCATGATACACAAGAACTGCATGATTTTTTTTTGTTGTAAAAGGCCCTCTAATTCCGACCATCCATCTGCTACCTTAGAGTCACAAGAGCTTAAATAATCCCACAATGGGACCTATTATATTCGGCCACGGATGGTTGACTTTGCTACTTTCTGTGTTTGCTGAACATCAGCTGAAGTCAGTGTTAGATAAAGCAGCTGTGGTGATCAGGGACACTGAAGACTTCCTGCAGACCTTGGGTGAATGTGCTGAAAAGCTTGGTCACGTCACTGATATGTATGTAACAACAGATGTATGCACTCTCATAGCCATTATTCCCAATGATTTTGGTGTCAAATCTATCAGAAAGTTTTTAAGCAGTAATAGTGATTATGCTGATGAGCAGATTAGTCTTATTTGCATGCTGCTGGAGTTTATTTTTGAACACAACATTTTTATTTTTAATGATGACTTTTATTAGCAAAAACTTGGTGTTGCCATGGGGACGCCTTGTGCCAACAGTTATGCCAATCTTGCGATGGCTAACTGGGAAGCAGAGTATGTTTTGAGTAATCACATGTTTACATCTCATTTTAAAATATTATAAGCATTTTGCTGATGATTTTTTTATGCTGTGGGATGGATCAACTGATCTTTTGAGGAGATTTGTTGAATATCTGGAATGTTGTAGTTCATGCTTCAGCTTTACTTTTGAAATATTCAGAATCAAACATTGATTTTCTTGATGTCCATTTATCTGTTAATGAAAATGACACCATGGAAACCTCACTGTATAGGAAGGAATTTCGGAGCAATAACTTATTACATAGCTCTAGTGTGCACCCCACACTTGCATATATATAGAAATGTCCTGAGGGCCAGTTTCTTAGAAAGTTTAGGCTACACACTACAAATAATAATTTTTTGACAGATGCAGAGCAATTGAGTAAGGACTTTGTGAACAGAGGCTATCGTTCCAATGAAGTAAAACATTCCTTTTCTGAGGCTGATGTGCTCAGATCGGCTATAGGCAGACCATGTTTTGTAAGGGGAATATAGCCCTATGATAACAGAAAAGAGTATTTGATTCAAAAAATAGACTAGCTCTCACTTATAGTAGTGATATAGGGGTTGTATGTTCAGCCATTAATAAGGACCGGCCGATATTACTTTCAGATGACAAAATTCAGAAGACTGTGGGTGAAAATCTGAACTTTGCTTTTAAGAATAATCTGTCACTTAAAAGGCAGCTTTGCTACAGACCTAGGGTAAGATCTAGGCCGAGATCTAATAGATCGGGCACCTGTCCATGTCAGGCATGTAATGCATGTTGTCTGATATCCAGTACTAATTTGTTTGTACATCTGACATAGGGATTAGCTTTGAATCTTATTCAGATTGTAAAACTAAGAATTTAGCATATTTGGCCAGCTGTACAATATGCAATAGTTTTTAAGTAGGTAAAACAAATAGATTGTATAAACATATCTCAGATAATGTTGGACATTCCTATGTATTTATGGTTTTACAGGTTACTGAAGATAAAAAAGGTGGGGACTTGTTGAATGTGACTGGAATAGCTGAAATGAAGTGGACTGCCACTTTGCAAGCCGATAAAGCTCCAGGTGTTAATGGGAATTTACCTTTAACACCTGCCTTGAAGGCAAGAAGATTACATTATTGAGCTTTATTTTTCTGTTCTCCTATTCGCTAATGATTATTTTAAAAATGGAGTACTCTTCTTTGTGATTAGATCTGTAGAAGAACGTGTGAAAGTGCTAATTTCTCCTTTTTTATTTGCTGTTTTTATACTAAACACCATTAAAGTCTATGCTTTTAGCTGTGGTGGTTGGACTGATTCTTATTTGATGGATAATTCTTTTTTAAGGGCTGACCTTTGGCTGCCTGCCTTACTTTTTATTTATAGTATTCATATTTAATAAACATATGCAGCATTTTATAATTTAGTGTGTTGATTCTTTGACTACTATTCAGTAAACAGATTGGTGTTTTTAGTGCAAGGCTTCTGAGGGCAGAGTCATATTTTGGAATTTTACCACAGGTGCTACAAATATTATAAAACTATGTATGCAAAGAACACCAATACTGCAGGAACTCTGCCACAAGGACCACATCTCTAAAGTTTTCACACAGACTACTGACATTATGCAATAGCTTGTGGTCACTACATCCATATTGGACCATGATACTCCAGGTGAACTGCCACAAGGCCCAACTCTCAAAGGTTTTCACCAAGAATACTGACATTATGCAATAGCCTGTGGTCACTACATCCATACTGGACAATGATACTCCAGGAACTCTGCCACAAGGCCCAATTCTCAAAAGTGTTCACCAAAAATACTGACATTATGCAATAGCCTGCGGCCACTACATCCATACTGGACTGTGATACACCAGGAGCACTGCCACAAGGCCCAGCTCTGAAAGGTATTCACTGAGAATATTGTCATTGTGCAATGTAAGCAAGTTTAACATGAACAGCCTTGCTGTGTATTAACTGTAACTAGTCAAATATGTGCCTGCCCAGTGCTGGGAAGTGGCTGTGACATTCCCCTGAAAGGAGTAATCCTTGCGCTCTAAGGACAGCTTACTTAGTTTGGCACTATCCTTTTTCCTTGTCCAATAGATTGCACTGTATATGCCAGTTACCTTGTCTCCATATATTTCACCTGTGACACCCTTTCTTAACTCTCAACTGAACAGATTTTCACAGAATGTTCAGATTTTTCCTCATATTGTTTGTCCTGTTTCTCATAAAAATTTAGTTTTCTGGCAAATCACTGGCAAATCATTGATGACTGAAGTCAGAAAATAATTGTAGACATTTGAGTTTTGGACTTCATATCCCCCAGAAAACTCATGCTAATGCAAAACCTGTTAGTCTATTAACTTTCTAAGTTTATAAGAGCAATATTTATAAAGTGTCCTATTTTTGGGCATTTGTCCTCCCATTATTTGGAGCTTTGTCCAGATTTCTTGTTCTATGGTGCTGAGAGGTATGCACCCATTCCCTGACACCTCCCCAAATAACTTCATTACTATCATGCAAATACACTTGTTTCTAGGTCCCTATTCCCCAGCTTCCATCTAACATTTATCATCATTCCAAACAACCTTTCTCCCTCTCATACTGCTTTCCACAATTTCTGTTCATACTCAGACCCTTCTCTAACAGTACCTATCTCAGTGAGACTATGAAGGTTTGGGAAACTCATTTTTCTCCCAAACAAATTGTTATATTACAAAAATTCCACTTGTTAACCAGCTGACTACAGTGAAATTAAGAGGGCACTAGGTGGTACTCTCCATGACAATTGCTTTCTGGCCACTATAATTTACTGACTGAGGCAAACCTAACCTGGCATAATGCCACTAAAATTGCAGTATGAATGGAACAACCAGCTAAAAAAGAGCTGTGATGGAGTGCAGTCATTTAAGTACAGAAAATCAGAAAATGTTCCCTAAGAACAAGTTCAAAGTAGTGGTAATTGCGGGAACTACCATTGCAGGAAACCAGGACACCATTCATCTAAATGTTTTAGTGTGTCCACAGTGTGGGAAAAAAGTGTGAGCCAACTACCTGCAGAAACACCAAAGAGACCACTAATAACATTGATAAAGATGTAACTCACAAAAGTGTGGAGTAAGGCACTGCAGTAAGATGGCAACATTGTATACTATTCAACAGGGATGAGATAAGAGTGACCATCAATCGGAAAAACAAATACCACTCCAAATCGTACTTGTAATAGCAACTCACAATTTACTGTACGGACCTCTAAATAGTAGGTAAGTCAGTGCAAATTATGCTTAATACCAGAGCAGCAGTTTCACTAATTCTTGAATATGCACAATCTCAGCATTTGTTCCTCACACTCTTTAAATAATTTTGAGAACACACTTGAATTCTGTTACAGTGATGGAGACTGCTACATTTTTTCCAAAGTACATAAGGCCTGGTCTGCAATTCATTTCTTTTTAACATCAAATAATCTTATCAAAGTAGGTTTTTAGATTGTACAGAAATAGTTTACAGTTACTCTTACGTTTAATGTCTGGCAGAATGAAATTGTCTAACTTGGCTACATGAACAGGCTATAGAGAGTCAAAAAACTGGTTGTTTGAATTGACAACTAGGACATTTTGTGTCTGAAATCTTAGCTCTCTGTGAGGTGTATATTTTGGAAGTAAATTAGAGATGCATGGGCACCTGATGGGTTGAAAAAGCATTTTGTGTGTTTTTAACTGGTTAAATGTTAAAAGGTGTTTTAGCTCTAGCCCATTAATCTTACAAAGTGCTCTACAGTGATGAGTTTTATTGGGGACATTAGCAATGCATTGTGCAATTTTACTGTTTGTTTGTTCTAGCTTATGTAGGTGAGTTTTTGTAATATTAGTAAGGATAGAAGATGCATAAAATAATGTAGGTAGTAACAGAATTTGAGCTGCATTTAATTGCCCTTTTTCTGTTAGATATAATTCATTTTGTGTGTGTTTTCGAGTTTACATAGTCAATAAGTTTCTTGAAGGATAAATTTATGATCTTTGAAATACCTAAAATTTTGATATGGGAGGCTTGATCAACTGGCGTGTTATTTTGTGAAAAAACTGAGATTTTTGCTAAAGTCAAATACAAATAGTTTTGTTTTATTAGTGTCTAATAAAAGATTTGAGTCTTTAAGCCAATATTATAATCTGATTGTTAAACCGTATGGAATGCTGCAAATGACTGAGGATGTTAGCAGTACAGATAACAGTGGAGTCATCAACATACTGTCCTAATCAGGAGTGGCTTTTGTTATAGAACTGCAGCATCCCCACCTGTAGAAAGAAAAAAGAAAAAAAAAACACTGTCTGTGTGTGTGTAATGCCCCAGTTGTTACATACTGGTGGCTAGAAAGAACACATGGTGGTGGGTAGAGAATACTCAGACTTGAACCTTGTACCTTGGGTGCAGGTAGTAAGGGCCTGAATCCCCTACCCACCACCATTTGTAAAAAAAATTGCAGATTTTTGCAACATATTTGTTCTGTTCCTCATAAAATCTGTGGTTTCTGTATGTTTGTTGTTCCTGGCAAAGTCAGTGGTGCACTAGTAGCATTGTTGCCTGACAGCTACAGGTTCTCTGGTTTGATTCTTGGCTGGGGTGCTTTCTGTGTGGAGTTTTCATGTCTTCTCATCTTACAAAGACATGTGCCTGGAGTGTTTCTCCCTGCTCTGCTGAAAACTGGCTTTTGTTCCAAGTCAGACTTTCCTGGTTAACAAATGTTAAATAAAAATGACAGGCATTTGAATTTCAGACTTCATATTCTTCAGAAAGTACATGACATTTTATTCTAGCAATTTTCTAAGTTTACAACATGGCTGTTTGAAATTTGTCCTTATTTTTGGGACTGTATTCCCCCATTATTGGCTTCATCCAGTTTTTTTGTGCTAAGGTTGAGAGCTATGGTGAGAACTGAATTCACTGAATATGTTTGTGGGCTGTATTCCCCCATTACTGGCTTTGTCCATGTGTTTTTTGCTAAGAGGTTGAGAGGTATGGTGAGAACTGAATTCACTGAATATGTTTGGGGGCAGTATTCCCCTATTATTGGCTTTATTCAGGTGTTTTCGGCTAAGAGGTTGACAGCAATGGTGAGAACTGAATTCACTAAATGATAGTCATTTAAGTTTCAGTCTTCCTCTCTTTCACAAAACAGCTGCTTTGGCATAGTGGTATGTTGCTCTGACTGTTTTGCACAGGGTTCCCCTGGGTTCAAGACTTGGCAGTGAAATGTATGGTGGTAACACAGCATTTTATTGTAGCAACTTTCAAACATTATACAAGCAATGTTTAAAATGTGTCCCTGGTTTTTGGGCTTTTGTCCCCCCCAATAAATTTTGGCTTTTTCCAGATTTCTTGTGCTGCAAAGTTCAGAGATACAGTGGAGTGTCGAGTAGATTTTACAATGAGATGAGAGCTGCAGGGAAACAAAAGTTTAGCACTGCTTATGGTGAGTTGACTTGCATTGTTAATAGCACAACAGGTAGTGTACTTGCTTTTGATGCAGAAAGCTGTGGGTTCTACTCCCACAGTAGGTAGATGTATTGCTCATACCGTACTGTGTTGTAAATGGGGTGGATGCTGCAGTCCTTTCTGGCGGATACCTAGTAACTATAAACCTGTTATCAGTTTGCCGTCCATTTCCTACTGCGATATTACTAGCTTATCATTTTTTTAATGCAACATGGGCAATTTATTCCTCAAGGGCAACAACCACTTTATTTGTAGATGAAACAATGACATATAAAGTTGTTTGCTGGCAGCAACCTCTTCATTAGTTACAGATTGCTTTAATGTGGAATTATTTAGATGAGGTTTACTTCTTCAGAGATTGTGCATATTTACTGATACTGGTGGACTGTAGAAGTTTGAGTAGACTTTTATGATGGAAATGTAAGTTTGAATTGACTTTTATGATGGAAATGTTCTGAACTGTGCAGTTTTGTCAATATTAGTGCATGCATTTTGTTTCATTGTTTACTGGAAAAATGTTCAAAACAATAAATTTAAAATGCCCTCTAACAACTATACAGTATTGTACAAGGAATATAATTTAATACAATCAGAAAGGTGTATCAAAGAGCATGTGTATGTTTCGTGTTCAAGGGGCCTATGATTTGAAAACAGCCCAAAGTTAATCTTTATCTGCCGCTGGCAAAATGTATTTTCTTTGAATGTGGGTTTCAATGCTGTTTCAATGAATGTGAGTTTCAAGGGCAAAGAAGTTTTAATGCTAAATCTATTTTCATTGTGAGACTGCATTGCTTTGTTTAGCAGATATCTATTAGGGTTTGTGCTGTAAAATGCAAAATAAAACTTTCAAATGAAATCCAAATCATCACATAAATAAAGCAGTATGCACATTACAATGTTTATGGTAAATGGGGCGAAATAACCAAGGAATGGGACATTGGAAAGGCTGCAGGGGGGAGGCTCCATTCGACCATGATTTTGTGAGGGGGGAAGGGCAGCAAACTCAGACAGCCCTGGCTGAACTATACCTCTCAAATGTCCAAATTTTTGCAGAATGAATAGATTTTTGCTTCTTATTTTTGATTTGTTCCTCATAAAATTTGTGGTTTTCTGGCAAATCATTTAGGAATGAAGTCACCAAATAATGACAGACATTGAGTTTAAGACGTTATAACCTTCAGACAAATACATGCTAAAGCAAGACCTGTTATTCTAGCAACTGTCTTAAGTTTATACAAGAGCAATTTTTAGTACTGTTTGTATGTTCCCCCAATATTTGGCCTTGTCCAGATTTCCTGCATTAAGAGGTTGAGAGGTACATGCAAATAAATCACTTTATAGAATTAGGAATATCCAAACCTCTCAACTGTCCCCAATTTTGGCTCAAAATGTTGCTCTCCCCCTAATAACTCCTCCGCAAAATGGCAATTTTGGCAGAAAACGTGGAGGGTTTACAATTATAAATAAGTGTAATGATCAGAGTTATAGATTACTTTTATTTCAGAAATGCATGTAGATGATCTTATTTTGTCAGCTGCTCAAGTTAACAGTACTAATATTAAAAAGGTGTCCCTTCTTTGACAGGTTCCCAGCTGTACTGTGTGGCAATTTTATATTTTTGCATCACATTTTTGGTCTGTTTTTCATAAAATTGTGTTTTTCTGCCAAATTAGTGGCAAATCATTAAAGATTGAAATTAGAAAATAATGGCAGACATTTGAGTTTCAGATTTCATACCCTTCAGAAAATTCATACTAATGCAAGACCTACTACACTATTCTATTATCTTTCTAAGTTTATAAGAGCAATATTTAAAAATTGTCCTTATTTTTGGGCCTGTGTCCCACTTCTATGTATGGCTTTGTCCAGATTTCTTGGTCTGAGGTTGGGAGGTATGAGTGTCAGAGCCATCACCATCAGCCAGAGACATTTCAAATTGTGACATACGTGTTGCACCCCACTCCCCCATGTAGTGACTCTGGATGTGTCCAAACAAGCAAGGATCAGTTATGCAGTGTAAGTGTGCAGAGTATTCCCCCATCCAAGGTATACACAAGTACGACAGTGGCTTTTCATCTGTCCTTGATTTTGCAGAATGCTCTGGTTTTCTGTCATATTTTTATACTGTTGATTTATGCTTCTTATTATTCAGAAAATGCATGCTGTCACAGTGCTCTGTTGCTTTCTGTTTAAGTAGCAATGCCTTAATGACCATCAGGTAAGCTTGTCTGAGATTGTAAGATGCAAGTAACCTTTAATAAGCATACTGTTAAATAATTACCAACACTGAAAGCCTTTTTGTTGTTGCCATGCAGAGAATATTTACATAACTAGATAATGTACAAGCCTTAGGTATTGAAATGCATATGACAGTATTTATAATAAAGGACAAGATTACGGTATTTTCAGAAACTCATTACATTTGTTGGAGATTTGCAGTCATCTTTGCAGGCTTTACCTGTAAACTAAACAAAATGCCAATCTATCATGTGTGGTCCATAACCTGTGCAGTAATCCTTTAAGCAATTTATCTTGAGCTTGTTTCTTGTTTGCTGTTCATTTTTTACTTTGATCATGTTTTCCCCATGAAACAAATAGATTGTTGTTATCAGGCAGCAGGTCTTTTTTGGATAAGAAACATTTTTACAAGTGGGGGTATCACAGAGATTTCTACTTTCAGCATGCTACTTGGTACTTTTATAAAGATGAATATAAGTTATAATTAGAACTGCAGTGCAAGGAGAAGCTTGTTTTTCTATACTTGATTTTGACTAGTGTTCCAGTAATCTATTTAAAAAGTAATTTATTTTTTCATGCCTTACAACCTTTTTGTTTCCATCTAGATATTAAGTAAGCTGTCATGTAGCCAATGCATTGAAATATTTTTTTCTTCCACACTTCATTTTGTCTTGACTTGACTCTCGTAATGACAGTTTGGCACTCAGGGCAGCGTATTTAATTAAAGTTCCAGTTGTTGTGTTTTTGAACATAGCTCCACCCCTTTCTAATTGACCACACCCCTTCCCATTGGCCCCACCCATGCAGCTGTCTCCTGCAGCCCTCCTTTAATTTGAAGTCACCAGCTGCCACTGGTCCTAATGTGATATCAGGATTCTTGGCATGCATGTCATTTACAAATATAATGAACAGAACTGGTCCCTGCATGGTGTCTTATGGAACACCTATATTACTGGGTAAAAAAAGTAGAAACTGTTTGGGACCATTTTACTGTAATTTGTCAATTAGACAGACAACTTTTGAACCACTCTAATGTGGTGTATGCCAGATCCATATTAGCCAGGCTTTGGAATAGAGAACAGAGAGTGTGACAGATAATATCAAAGGCCAAAGATAGGTCTAAGACAATAGCAGTGATGAAAAATGCCTTGCTTTTACTATGATTAATAGTACTGGATAAAAGAGCAGTTTCAATACTGAATCCAGGCTGAAATCCATGTTGTATATGTGATAACATATTGTTATTTATAAAGTGATGTGACAGCTGCTTTTGTATATATTTTTCAAGTATTTTAGAAATGGGGGATAGAATTGCAATCAGTCTAAAATTACTAAGATAATTGTTTATTCCTTATGAAGAAGTATTATATAACATTCCTTCCATGGGAATGGAATGTAAGATTTACTTATGGATCTATTTATAAGTATTGCAGTAGGGTAGGCTAGTATGTCAGCTGCAGTTTATAGATATTCAGATGGAAGGTCAGAAGCTAGTGAAGTAGGTTTTAGTTTTTGGAGTAACCTTTTTATTTGAGTGATACTTACTTGCTGAAGGTTGAATGTTATAGGCAAGTCTTGTGAGGTATTGTTGCTAGGTATGAAGTCACTGTTTTATTTAAAAGAGTTAGCAATATCTATGAAATACTTGTTGAAAGTGGAGGCGATGTTAATATCAGACTCACTAGGAAAAGAATGGATTTATTTATTTATTTATTTATTTTGCCCTGGCTTAAAAAGCTTCAGTGTTTGTCCAGTATTGTTCAGGATTATTTTAATGCTGGAATTGTAGCTGGTTAAAGAAAATGTACTTAGTTTTCTTAGTGGTGTGTTTAATCTGACTTCTAATTATGTTATCATTTTGTCTAGATTGGATTGTTTGAGAGCTTTTTTTAGTCTGGGAGATTTGATCCTGATTGACATTAGTTCTTTAATTTCTGTTGACATCCAAGGGACAGTAATGGATTTAACCTCTTTTATGTATGGATGCAATAAAGCTGAGGATAGTTAGGAAGTTGTGGTTAAAGTAGTTGACAGCCTCATTTGGGATAGAGATTTTAAAGGATGCCATTTGCATTGTTTTAGTAACTTATTACAAATGTCTTTATGAAAAAAAGTTTGTAAGAGCAATATTTAAAATTTGTCCTTATTGTTCTGCTTTTATTCCCCCATTATTTTAATCTTTATCCAGATTCCTGCACTATGAGGTTGAAAGGTATGTATTCAATCAATAATGCTTTCCTTATCACCCCTTTCGTTTTTTCTAGTAGCGTCAGTTATTATTTGTGTGAAACTAAAGTGGTTACTGTTTGGTGTAGTGTATGTATTTCTGTTGTTATTGGCCCAATTAAAGCTTACATCATCAAATACAAGGGTATGGTATTCAGTTTTAATAGAAATACAGAATAAAATATCTTCAAGAGTCAAAATATTCTAATTGTTTAGAGGTGGGATACAAGTGATAACTATGTTAAGTTGAGTATAGCTGTTTATAATTAAGTTATTAAGTAAGATTTTGGATGAGTTATATGGTGGTATTGTTAAGGTTATGTTGATCTGAGTATCCTAACATATCCCACCACCTTTTTTGGAAATTCTTTCTGCCCTAATAATGTTACATCCTGGGGGAGTATCTCTTCATCTGATACACTGGATTTTAACCAGGTCTCATTGATAACTAGAATATTAGGTTTATGTTGCTTGATCCAGCTATAGAGCTCAGTTATTTTATTACGGATGCTTCGACTGTTTATATTCCATTAGTAGGGTAAGGAGTATTTTAGACTGAAGAATTATAGGAGGGAGAATTAAGTTTAATATCACCACATAGTAATAAATGCAGTGACAGTAAACAGCATAAGCACAGAAGCTTTGAAATGATTTTGTGATATAATTCATCTTTTTTTACTGATGATTTATGAATGGAGCAATGTGTAAAGGCACAATAGTTTGGATATTTACTTTCACTTAGGCATCTGAGAAATGATAAGATGTTTTACTGGGGGCGTTGAAGTGAGGATGTATTACAGGGCAATAATATTGTGCATCCCAAACCAACAGTAAGAGTGATGAGAGTAACATATTATGCGTAGTAAGAGTAAGTATGGGTAACGTAATCATTGTTTTAGTACTGGTATAAAGTACAGATTAATACAGATCAGGCAGCTTGTTTATTGGAGGAGAGCAAGTGTTGTTAGAAGTAGCTGTTGGATAAATAACTGGGGATAGGCTTTCATGATAATGTATTCCTACTTAGAGTGGCAGTCCTCTGCTCTAATTACTACATGTATTCCTACTTCTATTCTTGTTAGAAATAGGGTGTGGACTTCAAAAAGGAACTACAATTTTGAGGAGGTATTTCAATATCCTATCAAGGTAGACATGTGGGGAGGGGGTGAAGTGGCCCCCAACTGAGCAGGTGGTGGAACCAGCAGTCACTGTACATATGTGCACAAAATCAGAGCATTGCCACTGCTTGTACAAGTACACAAATCCAGTATGGCCAAGGAAAGTAAAATATTTGCATATATTATGCTACTCTGGCATGAAAGATGATTTTCTTTGAATATACTCAGTAGGTAATCTGGGGACACCCTATGAAAGTAAGGGGGCTATTCAATAGCCAGAAGATACAGCATTGTATATAGTAGTATAGAAAACTACTATCACTTTATGGTAGATGACAAACTGCGAAATGGCTATAATAAGTTAATAATAAACAGGCAGTGACCGGGTTAAGGGAAACTGCTAAAAAGGACACACAAATAAAAATCACAATAACTGCTGATCACTGTAACGTACAAGGGATTTTTACCGGTACTGCTACCTGCCTTTTGGCATTCATTCTGGATTCCAAGAGAGACATGTCATCATGATGATATGGTCAAGGGAAAGCATGAGAAGACAACCAATAGAATTTGGATACAGTTTTACCGAGACTGGACACATATGGCATATTTGTCTATAAATACAAGTGTTAATTTCTGAAGCTTTTTGATAAATATCTGAGGCATGCCACTGATGCCAATGGATTCTGCAAGGTCTTTTCTGTTCTCAAAATGTAAATAAGATTCAGTCTTTCCAAACATTATTAAATTATCATGTAAAATGTACTTCCCATGCAGTGATTTTACTTTTATATAACCCTGGAAATGGACAGAAGACAGTACAGCTGAATTTCAAAACACTAAGATCTCTGTGATACAGTCAGTGGGCATAACACATTTTTGAATCCTAACAAAATACCATAAAAACTGGAGGGTAATGTCTTTCCTTATGGAGTGGAAGTAGTCATACCTTACATTATGCCATCCAGTGCAAAGAACACCACTACTTGTGTGCTGTAATATTTTAAGTACAGGAGAAAATAATTATACTCAGCAAGAAAGAAAAGTGTTGGGAATCTTTTTTGAAATGTTGAAATTCCATCAATACCTACCTAGATACAAATTTACACTTCTTACAGACCACTGTCCTTGGATATCAATGTTTAGACCACGTATGGGTTGTCTTACTTTGGTTGGAAGCAGACTATTACTGTGAGATTAACTTTTGTCTGCCCACATATGAAATGAAGTAATGGAAATTCATTTTACATACAAATGGAGGTAACTTAACACTGTAAATTTCAGCCATCCTTTCTAATGCAGACCAAAAAAGAACATCACATACTCTGCTCAAGGGGTAACCCTTAGATCATAGTGAATCAGGTCAGGAAGGCCGCCTGTGTAGACCCCACACTGTTAAAAGTGTGGAACATAGTGTTACATGGAAAAAAATCACTGTAGTATTCTCAGGTAAACCAGCTATAAAAGCTTTTGCCTTCAAGAAAACTGTAGGTGTGTGTCCATTCCACCTGTGTGCTCTAGGGCAAGTGAGTTATTATTCTTCTATCTCTGATACTGTATATGTTACAGCAGCTAAACTCAAAGGCGCTGTGGAACAATTCTAGTAAAGAAGACCGCATTTGACTATTTTTGGTGGCCTAGTCATGTTGAAATGTCATATGAATGCCTTCATTGTACTGTACACCAAATTCTGACTTGCAACTGGTGTATTTGCCAGACTGTCATTCCTAACCATTGCTGAATCAATTGTTTACTTTATTTTTTTTATTATTTTTATTTTTTGGCATGGGATGAGTCGTGCTTATTCTGTACTATAATGTACTTCATCATCTGCATATATCATTGATTTAATTTATTTTTAGTTTTCATTTTTATCATTTTTATTATTTTTATTTGGTTGTATTCATGTGTTAGCCACTGTTCAGCAGAACCTTTTTAGCAATAACCCAAGCCGCAAGAGTTATTAATAGTATATGTTTTAATATGCATCTTTCATAATTTATACTTTTTTCATTTTCTCTTTAATTTTAATGTGTGTACTTATTCTTATTCTTATTTTCAATCAAATATATTAAAGGTTTTAGGACTCTAATACACTTGAAATTTTGTTGTAACCACTGTCATTGAATAAATAACACTGAAAGTTACTTTCACACACAAACACCTGATGTTGCTGTTTTTCTACCAATCTCCTTTAAACTAATTAACAGAACACCACTCAGCCCACTCAACACTCTTCTTAACACTGTTCCTGCTGTATCCTGCAACACAAAATACTTATTTTTAGTTCTAATGTAAATTTGCCAATTGCATCCCCCAAACCAGGTCTGCTGATGAACACTTCTCAAGTGATGAGGCAGAATAATTTTGAAGGGTACTTCCAAGAACCAGAATCAAAAAAGGGGGGTCATCGGTAACAGAATGAAATCAGTTGCCCGCTGTTTATGTGTTTTCTTCATGAAAATATTTAAGAATATATTAAAAACATGTTTATCATTTAAATAATAGACTTTTACACCTGATTTTTAAGAATATTTCAAACTGTTTTCTATCCTTTAGTGTTCTTTTGTGGGTGATTGTGTAATTTAGTGGTTCTGTACTTACATAAATGTTCTGATTGCAACAAAGAAAAAAATAAAGGTAAAAAGTAATCCATCCTTCCATCTGCAACCCCTTTTTTCCCCATTTTTGTACATGGGGTCAGAGTGACACTTCAACATCGGCGATCATCAACAGCCAATGTTAATATCCTTTGAAAAATAAAGCATCAGAGAGTATTTAAAACAGCAGGACTTCTGGAGGCCTAGTGGTGTTTTCACTCACAGTAACTTTGTGTTGGAATCCTTCCTCAAATGGGGGGGGCAGGATGTGAAAGGATAGCATTTTTTTTTGCAGATCTGAAATTTACTACTACTCTGCTTCTACTGGCTTAGTTCAAAGGTCACTCCTTGCAAACATAACTGACAAAATACTAATACAATGTGATATAAACTGCAGTCTATAAAACCAATGAAAATGTCTTACACTGCATATCATAATGTTTATTTGTGTGTGTGTGTGTGTGTGTGTGTGTGTGTATGTGTGTGTGTGTGTTTCAACTGTGTGTGTGTGTGTGTGTGTGTGTGTGTGTTTCAACTGCATGTGTATGTGTGTGTTTCAACTGCATGTGTGTGTGTGTGTGTGTGTGTGTGTGTGTGTGTGTGTGTGTGTGTGTGTGTGTGTGTGTGTGTGTGTGTGTGTGTGTGTTTCAACTGCATGTGTGTGTAGGGTTACCACCTGTCCCACTTTGTGAGGGACAGTCCCTCTTTGGGCAGTTGTGTCCTGACCAAAAATATTAAAAATGGCAAATGTCCTGAGATTGTAGGACATAATTATGCCCCATATTTTATGTAATAGTTGCATACAATAGTTATTTCTGTATCTAAAATACCTAAATGTTACAAGAAACAGAATAAATAACTAAACTGCTACAAGAATAAGCTTTTATTTAGGCAAAAAAGTAAAATTCTATCCTTTGTACTGACCGTGGGTATGTGTCAGCCTGTAAAATCTGATGTGTGTCCCGAAAATGTCCCACTTTGGCCATTTGAAAAGGTGGCAACCCTGTGTGTGTGTGTGTGTGTGTGTGTGTGTGTGTGTGTGTGTGTGTGTGTTTGCTTGTCTGGATCTTGCTATTTATGTGTGCACATCTGTTAGATATATGCAGTCAAAACTACTAGAAAAAAATAATCACCAACTGAAATCAATGATCCCATTATTAAAAAGCTTCTGTCTTTGAGAAAATTAGCCTACGTGAGTCACACATCATGTTTTTAAAACATTTCACACTACACCTGTATGATTATGGCAGACAATCACATGGAAGATATTTCTGCATTCCATTTAAGACTTATTTTGTTACAGGCAAACAAATAAGAAATGCAGGGCAACGTTAGACTGATGGAAAGAAATACGCTGAAATGCACAGCTACTGTGATTCACAAACTACTACAATATAACAAGGTGCCAACACCTGATTAATACACCGCAGTACAAGTACCCTGCAGTATCATCTAGTATTTGAATGTTTTTTGTACAGACTCAGCAAATTATCTCAGAGCAAACTGCTAAAAAGCCAGATGGATGCCTATTGCTATATATGAATATGATAGGAAAATAATCTTACACAGTCTGAGAGACAACACTTACATTAACTTATTATGCTAACAATTACATGAATTCAGCTTTCAGATGTACGTTATGTAGCAGTCATCTGTACCCTGCACATGCTTCCATTTGTACACCAGAGAAGGTCTGCATTATTATTCTGGCTGCCTAATAATACACAACAGTAGTGACTTATAAATATGCCTACGAGAACCATGCATATTCGAACCAAGTGAAACCTTTCAGAGAAGTCCCCAGGAGTGCATGAAATGTGGTAACCCCTAAGTTTTACATATTCCAAGTGTGTAAGCTGCCCTACTAAACAGCATATTCTTGTATATACAGTGGATATAAAAAGTGTACACATCCCTGTTAAAATGCCAGTTTTTTGTGATATAAAAAAATGAGACCACAATAAATCATTGCAAAACTTTTCCCACCTTTAATGTGACCTATATACTGTACAATTCAATTGAAAAACAAATCTGTTAGGAGAAAAAAATTATATAAAAACTAAAAAATGTACAATACGCTGATTGCATAAGTGTGCACACCCTTAAACTAATACTTTGTTGTGTGTGCACACAATTAATCTAATACTTTGTTGAAGCACCTTTTGATTTAATTACAGCATTCAGTCATCTTGGGTAGACTCTGATTAACCCCAAATAAAGTTCAGCTGTCCTAATAGAATTTTCCTGACATTTACTCAGTTGCCTGCTACAACAAAAGCCATAGTTCGCAGAGAACTTAGAAAAGCATCAAAGGGATCTCGTTGTTGAAAGGCATCAGTCAGGAGAAGAGTACAACAAAATTTCCACAGCATTGGATATACCATGGAACACAGTGAAGACAGTCATCAAAAAGTGGAGAAAATGTGGGACAACACTGATGTTGCAAAGAACTGGACATCCCTCTAAAATTGATAAAAATACAAGACGAAAACTGGTTAGGGAGGCTGTCAAGACACCTACAGCAACACTGAAGGAGTTGCAGGAATTTCTGGTAAGTACTGGTTGTGTACTACATGTGACAACAATGTCCCATATTTTCCATATGTCTGGCCTATGGGGTAGGTAGGGTATGCCTTTTCTTACACAGAAAGACATCCAGGCCCAGCTAAAATTTGTAAAACAATACATCAAGTCTCCCAAAAGCATGTGGGAAAATGTGTTATGGTCTGATGAGACCAAGGTTGAACTTTTTGGCCACAATTCCAAAAGGTACATTTGGTGCAAAAATAACACTTTACATCACCAAAAGAACACCATCCCCACAGTGAACCATGGAGGTGGCAGTATCATGCTTTGTGGTTGATTTTCTCTACCTGGAACTGGGGCTTTAGTCAAGATGGAGGGAATTATGAACAGTTCCAAATACCAGTCACTTTTGGCCCAAAACCTTCAGGTGTCTACTAGAAAGCTGAAGATGAAGAGGAATTTCACTTTTCAACATGACAATGACCCCAAGCATATATCCAAATCAACAAAAGAATGGCTTCACCAGAAGAAAATTAAAGTTTTGGAATGGCCCGGCCAGAGCCCAGACCTAAATCCAATAGAAAATCTGTGGAGTGACTTGAAGAGCGTTGTGCACAAGAGATGCCTTCACAATCTGACAGATTTGGAGCACTTTTGCAAGGAAGAGTGAGCAAATATTGCCAAGTCAAGATGTGCCATGCTGATAGACTCCTACCCAAGAAGACTGGATGATGTTGTTTGTCTTTCGGCTTTTCCCGGTTAGGGGTCGCCACAGCAGAACTCCGGTCTGCTAATGATCGGCAGGATATTTTCACAAACGATGAGGTGCCAGCTCGACGTCCAACCTTCAATGAAGGCACACCCATTTACGCATGTCTTTTGAACTCCCACCCAACCACGGGGAGGACATGCAGATACATGCAGACTACACACAGAAGGTACTCCCCACACTCCAGCTGAGAATCAAATGGGAGAACCTCTTGCTGTGAGGCAACAATGCTACCGCTGCACCACTGTGGATATATATACCTAAGAAGACTGAATGCTGTAATTAAATCAAAAGGTGCGTCAACAAAGTATTAGTGTAAGTGTGTGCACACTTATGCAACCAGCTTATTGTACGTTTTTTATTTTTTACATTTTCCCCCTAACAGACTTGTTTGTTTTTCAATTGAATTGTACAGGTTATAGGTCACATTAAAGGTGGGAAAAGTTTTGAAATGATTTATTGTGGTCTCATTTTTTTATATCACAAAAACCTGGCATTTTAATAGGGGTGTGTACACTTTATATCCACTGTAAGTAACATATAAGCATGACGAAAGGCAAATGTTTAATTTCAGTTATACAGTAATGGTTCGTTACTGATAAAAAATGAGCAGGCTGATTCGACAACCCAACCAGCGTGCCCATTGTGACTCGAGCACATACCAACAGAAAAAAATCCTCTGCTTAATTACCATTGAATGGGCAGATTTTCTATTGGCATTTGCTTAGGAAACAGCAAATACAAGAAAAATCAGGTCCATTCCGCAAAACTAAAGAAACAGAAATGTACCTGATTTTCCTTCTATTTCTGTGCTGCCACTGCTAAAATCTCAGCACTCATATCTTTCAACTGTCCAGATTTTCTCGGAATGTTCAGATTTTGTCTCATACTTTTGGTCTTTTCCTAGCAAAAAAAAATGCAGTTTTCTGGCAAGCCACCGGGGATTGAAGTCATTAAATAACAACAGTCTTTTGAGGTTTAGGCTTCTTATCCTTCAGAAAATGCATGCTAACACAAAACCTTTTATTCTAGCAATTTTCTAAGTTCATAACAGCAATATTTAAAATATGTTCTTATTTTTTGGACCTTTCTCCCCCATTATGTTGGGCTTTGTCTAGATTTCTTGCATTAAGACATTATAATGGAAGAAAAAAACAGCGTCTCTTGAACAGCACTAAGGTACTTTGCAAGCATGGGAAAGTTATGTCTCATACTCATGTGCAGTACATCAGTAAACAAGGAAGAATGCAGGGGAACATTACAGAATCATTATACAAAAAATTTATTTAAGAAAGGTAAGTAATCTCTTTCTTAAATAATGTAATTTTATATTAGCAATAACCCACTCCTGGATGTGGGTATCACAGGATTTACCCATGGATGGCTTCATTTCATCACTCACTCTTTGCCCTTGAGGTCAAATCAAGCCAACCGTGGGTAAATCCTGTGATATCCACACCCAGACATGGGTTATTGCTAAAATGTACACTCTGTATGTTTATTTGAAATTATACAAATATATATGGCAGAGGGAAAATCCATGCTGTCAGCATGTGTACAACCAATCACACATACATGTTACGCTTCAGCTACTGACTGCCAAGGACAGTAAGGCTATGCCTTTCACTGAAATTCTGCAGGACTCTGGATAAGGTAAGGAAAGCTGTACTGGATTGTACTTCGGAGAACACAGGGGAAGTAAAAAAACAATTACAGCAAGAATCTGAATGCAGAACAGGGAAGGGACCATTAATTTGCTTTGAAGTTGTCTAATATCAAATACCTACTGAAAAACACAGAAGCAGGTTGACAAAAGAAGACCATTAAATCCATGAGGTCTCCAGCGAGTCCCATGTATCTGTACACTCAACTTTCTGACCTCCACCCATTTTACGATAACGTTACTTTGTCTGCTGACCTACAGTGCTAATATTGTCTCTGGAAGCTTGCTCCAGGGTCACATAACTCTTGTAGCAGAAAGTGCTTTTTTTTAAGTCTGACTTAAATCTTTTTCCTTTCCTTTATTTTCTTTCTTCTTGATTCCATCCACCTCTTGATCCCTGACAGTACAGATAAGGTACGCCATCTTCCCATGCCCCATTATCATCCAGGAAACCATAACCAAAGAAACAGATATAGAGAAAGGCCTAGTAGAATATGCTTTGAAAGGAGTTTGTAAGGATCTGCCACATCTATCATGAAAGAAATACAATGCAATCAAAAAAAAAACAACTCAAACTAGACAAAAACATATTATACAACTATGCAAAACAAATATGAAAACAATCCCAAAAAGTTCTGGCAAGTAATTAACTCACTCCTCCACCCAGGTAAAGCTACTACCCAGGAACCAGCAACCAATAACCAAAGTGTGGGTATTGCCTCACAAATTAACACCTACTTTATAAACACCATCCTCACCTTAGTTATAGGGAACAATTCCTCCCCTCTGTCTCTTCCACCCAATGTGGACACTAACAACGTTTTTGATCTCAAACCTGTCCCAACTAACACCATAAGAACAATGCTGAAAAAGCTGAAACCTTCTTCCTTAGCAGCTAACCAACTCCCCAATGAGTACGTCAAACTGTCAGCTGATGCCCTAGCTCTGCCTATCTCCATTCTGGTAAATAGGTCTATAGCAGAACAATATGTCCCAAAATTATGGAAAATTTCCTATATCACCCCTCTACATAAAGGAGGAATATCAACAGAATTAAACAATTAAAGACCCATAGCCATCATTTCCCCCTGTGTCAAAATTTTGGACAAATGTATCCACACTCAATCACTACAATACCTGTTCTCTCACAACCATATCTCTCCCTCCCAACATGGTTTCAGACCAAAACACAGCACCAGCACAGCCCTAATTAAGTTCTCTAACACCATCAACCAACTGAGAAATGCAAACCAGCAAGTAGCATCAATCTTCTTAGACATGTCAAAAGTGTTTGCCACTGTCTCCCATTAGAAACTCCTTAGTACTCTTGCCTCACTAAGCCTATCAAAGACTTCCTCTCCTGGTTCCTAAGCTATCTTTCTGACAGACAATAAGCAGTACGATGGAAATCTGAACTCTCACCACTTCTGCCTATCTCGGTTGGAGTCCCTCAAGGGTCCATACTAGGACCCCTTCTTTTCACCATCTTCTCTAATGATCTAGCCTCATCAACAAACACACTAAAGTACTTCAGTATGTGGATGATTTAACTTTAACCTGCTCAGCAGATACCTTACCAAACCTCCAAATAGTAGCCCAACAAGCTTTTAATGATATAGAAACATATCTAAGTAAATCACAACTAATCCTCAACCCCAAAAAGACACAGTTAATGCTATTTACCGGTAGCAAACAATCACCGATCACCCCTCCATTCACCATTCTCTCGGCAAACAACACAGTCATCCATTCATTTGGGCATACAAAACTCTTTGGACTGACAATCGACAACAAACTCAGATTTGACCAACACATAGCCATTACAGTTAAGAAAGTTCACATCAAACTTGGCTCACTGTACAGAAGCAAGTCATTCCTCATTGACAATACCAGACTAGCCATATCCAGAACCTTCCTCCTCTCTACACTCATGTATGCTTTCACCCTCTTTACCAACTTAAAAAAAAGTCAGACTTAACCAAACTGGAAACTTGCTACAACAAAATAGCCTGATTCGCAGCCAACTTTCCCCACCAAACCCACCATTGTATTGCTCTACATAAATTAAATTGTCTCGAGCTACATAACCTTCTTCATCTCTACCAACTTAAATTTACACACAGTATTATTTTCCATCCTGACAGTTGCCCATCCCTCAAGGAACTTGTTGTTCCCTACTCATGCCCACGAGGTCTAAGATAAGATCTGCAAGTAGAAACATTCTCACGGTAAACAAAGCTAACAACACTCACGGTAAAGCCCTATTCTCAAATCAAATAGCCAAATTATGAAACTCTCTACCCCACACCCTCCAAAACACACCTGAATCTACCAGTTTTAAACAACTACTATTTGAACATCTATCCAAGAACTGGCATTGCTCCTGTGCCAAATCTGACTGACAAGATTTATATAACTCTCTCAACACACTGTCCACTTTTTACCTCATTTTCTCCCTCTCCTTAGTGTTTATTACTACTCAAAAACAAAAAAAAAAATATATATATATAAAAAAGAAATCTCATTTGTTCATAACTATTATTTAATATGTACATGCTACAAACTTTATTTTTCCTCACAGTGATCTTCACTGAAATGCTTGTGTTTTTCTTTTTCAACCTGTATCTACTAGAAAACTGTATTGAATACTACTTTGTATAGATTAATTAGAAGATGTGTATTCTGCATCTTACTGTATGCATACTATTGTATTACCTAATTATTGTATATTGCTTATATTTCTGTGGAGCTTTTCTCCCCAAGCCTCTGCTGAAAATGGGCTTCTGGCCCACTTAGACTTTCCCGGTAAACAAATGTAAATAAATAAATAAATGGGAGGGTGGCTTAATGGCTAAGGTGTTTGCCTTACAAACACAAGGTGCAGGGTTTGAGACTCACAAAGGATAATTGGCTAGGCGTAAAATGGCTCGCAAGGGCAGTTAGATTAGTACTAAACTATGAATCTATGAACCTATAGATAAATAATTGCTCATTGTTTATTGTGGTCAGATCTCTACATAGTATCTGAGCTATCTGTATACAGCCATGCAGTAAAGGATTAGAATATTGTGAAAAGAAAACTAGAAAGTTAAGAGTGGCTCAGATTAATCTCTGTAGCCACCTAGCCACCTTAGGTGTGAAGGAAGAATTTGCATGTAAACTCTTTTTCCTTATAAAAAAAGAAGCTAAGGTGGATAAAGATAAGGATTCCACCTATTCTTCTACCCAGAGTCATTGCTATTAAACCAGAGTTTTACAAACCAAAAAGGCACAGACAATAAACTTGCAGATATGTTTACTGCCAGCTTTACCTCAAAAACATTCATCAAAATACCAGAAATCCCTGATGCTTACACTCCTAAAATCATCAAGGAACATGTCCTAACTGTACCACTCCCATGGGTCCACACAATCTACCTGGATGACTTGTATGTAGTGCCAAACACACCCTCAAGGAACCCCTTATAAATTTATTTAATGTAAGCTTAGTCAAAGAGTATGTCATGAAATGTGGAGAATTGCTGTTGGGGGATCCCTACCACAGTTCCTGTGAACTACAGACCTATTACTGATTAGTCAAATTTGTAAGGTCATAGAATGTATCATAGCTGAATTTAGAAACTACAAAATTCAAAAACCTGAAATAGCTAGGGCCTCGGCAGTTTGAACTCATCAAGGACCCATTTATACATGGGATAGCATAGTCACAAACTACCACTTATATATGCAGTAGAGACTCAATTATCCAAACTAATTGGGACCTAGGGTAGTTTGGATAATCAAACATACATTGAACCAGAAAAAAAAACTTCTAAAATCTTGTTTTTTCTGCACACAGGGAATACACTTTTCAACCATTCGATGATTCCAGTGGACAATAAAGAATAGTTTTCACACACGAGAGGGCTACAAGCTCAAAAGCAAGCAAATACATACAATGTTTATATATTCAGACTTTATGATTTTTTCCTACCTGAAAACTTTGGAAGGCTGCATTCAGATAATTGACATTCAGTTAATCAGCACTCTACTGTAATTTAGTAAACTTCTCAAGGAGGTCACAGTGATCATTTAGCCCAAACAGCCTATTTGCACCTAGCCAAAGCATTTAACACCACCCACGCTGGTATTTTAAAAAAAGTCTCATTCTTAGTTTACAGTACAGAAAGCACCCCACTCCAAACTGAGACAGTAGTCGAGGATCCCTGGTGGCCTGGTTGACTACTCCTGCTCTTTGACCCCTATGTAACATCACTAATCAGGAAATCTTTTTATTTAGAAAAACTGATATCTAAAGGCTCATCCAGGTCAAAAGAAGTCATTATCAAGGCTCTCAAGATGGCTGCACATTGATCAACAGCTTAATTTCAGCTTTCCCAGTGTGAAAACCGAAAATGAAAAAAGGGAGCCAATGAAATTGTCATTTTTGGTAAAATTCAGTTACTGACAAGCAAGTATACTGTCTGGATGATAGCAAAGAAAAAAATGAGAACCAAAAGAAAATCAACCTGAAAACATGAAAAGAAAACACTAGCTCAGAAGAATACTGCAGCTGTTCAGCAAACAGAAATTCATGTTTCAGGTGTGGCACAAGAGATGGCTTCCAGTAATTCAAAGGAAAAAAATACGTCAAGTGTACTCAGAGGTGATTAAAATAAATGAAACAATGAAGGAATACATCAAATAAAATCACAAAAGACTGAAAAACAGTACAAACTTTAGCTATTCAGGTGAACTGATAAAACTGCAAAAATCGAAGATTAAAATGAAAAAAAGATGGGTTGAGTATAAAGCTTCTCAGAAAGAGCTGTTTCAAAAAAATAGCAGAATTAGAAGACAGAGCTCACAGAGAAAACTTGAGATTTCTGCTGTACCAGTGAAACTGGAAAGATCAGACTATTAATTTTATGAAAGCACAAATAAGCAACTGAGCTGGTATTCCATAGCAAGATTTGTTAATTGAAAGGGCATTCTATGAACACCTTCAGGAATGCATGGAATGCATGGATCATGCAATCCCAAATAAAACCAAGACCCAATCCTCCAAAGGCAGACGTCCTGTCTGGTGGACCCCAGCCATAAACAAACTATACAATAGAAGGAGGAAGCTACTACATGATAGAGCAAAATCCCAAAAAGGGAAGGCATCTCTGATCAGTATTAGCAAAACACTCATAAAATTGTCTAAGGCCAGCTTCGAGAGAAAAATTGCACAGGACACTAAGGATAATCACAAGGCTTTCTTTAGTTATGTTAGGAACCTGGGTGGGAATTCCCAGATATGCTCAGAATTAGTCCAAAATGACAAAAAATACACCGAGCTCACAGACATTGCCAACATCCTAGCTGACAGGTTCAGTGCAAACTTCTCCCTCTCCCCACCAAAAGGGCAAATATCTATCCCAACAGAGTGCTGCCCCTGACATCTCAGATGCTCAGTCCAAAGCAAAAACACAGCATCAATGGGACCAGATGGTGTCCCACATGAACTCCAGGAAGAGCTAAACCCAAACATAAAACTACTGTTCAATCTCAGCCTTACCACAGGATATGTACCCAAAGAGGCAACAGTGGTCCCCCTCCACAAAGGTGGTGCCTCAACGGATCCTGGAAACTATCGCCCCATAAGCCTGACTAGCTTGGTCTGCAAAGCTATGGAAAGGATCATCATGGACCTCATAAATAAAGATATTGGGGACCTACAGACACTGGAACCTACCCAGTTTGGCTTTGTTAAGGGCAGATCCTGCCTCTTAAACCTGGTCAATTTCTTTGAAACAGTCACCAAGGCCATTGACGAGGGAAGGTGGTCCACACAGCCTACTTGGACCTGGCATTATAGATAAGCTCACCAGCTTAAATATAAACCCCTATGTCACTAGATGGGTTGCAAACTGGCTCAAGGACAGAACCCACATGGTTAGAATTGCTGGAGCCATGTCAGACTCCAAACCAGTTACAAGTGGCGTCCCACAAGGCTCAGTCCTGGGACCTCTCTTGTTCGGTATATATTTACAGGCCAACACGGAAGGACTGTGGCTGACCAAGTTCGCAGATGACTGCAAACTGATAATCAACTCTCCAGCCGACACAAGCATCCTCCAAAAGGGCCTCATAGAAACAGACAACTGGTGCCAGAGCCATGGCCTCAAGCTAAACGCCAAAAGTGTATAGTCATCCCCTTTGGTAAAACAAAGTGCCCATAAATTACCACATAGGTGGTAATCCATTAAGTACAGAAGAAGTCATTAGGGACCTGGGGACCCAAGTTGATAGCAATCTCTCATTTGACAACCACGTGGCCAAAGTGGTTAGAAAAACATTTTATATAGCCCACCTAATCATGAAGGGATTCACATCTAGATCAGGGAGGTCATCCCTCTTTACTCAATCCTCATCTAGCCCATAATTGAGTACAATGCCCCTTTTGGGGATGTACCTTACCAGACACCCGCAGCAACTGGAAAGACCCCAAAAGTACCTCACCAAGAGGATCAAAGGGCTCAAACAGATGCCATATGCTGCCCAGTTAAAGAAACTCCAGCTCTACTCAGTGGCATACCGCCTGCTCAGAGGCGATCTGTGCCTGATGTATAAAGCCATGTCCAACCCGGAATTAATGGACATGCTGCACCTCAGAAAATCCAATCCCAGAGAGACTTGAACCTCAGCACTGAAATAAATAGGACATGCTGGAGGGACAGATTCATAACCCAGAGGCTCCCTTCACTCTGGAATAAAATCCCAGTCCAGGTTAGGCAGAGTCCCACATTGACTCTCTTCAAGAGGAATCTTGATGAGTGGATGGGAGATCGTAGGTTTACCCTGGATATCACTTCTGTGTCACTGTTAGACAGAGGCACAGTATACTAACCTCAAAAAAAGCATAGCAAAATTAATTTAAAATGGGAAAGCCAAACACACTCTGGCTAGGCTTATAAATGCCCTAGGGCAGATAGCCTAGTATGAACCTATGAACCTATATGATCCAAACCTGCCAATGAGAAAGCTGCCAAGATCACTTTTAGTAAAGATGCAGTCATACCAAAAGAAACAGCTGATCCTGACAAAACTGCAGCAGAAAGGAAAAGTATTAAAAATTGGAGACAGGAGAGTGTCTGTGGAAAATGAGTATTTACTGTACACCGGGCAGAAGAGAAGCAACTGAATCCCAGAAACCAGAGAATGTCAAGAAGCATGTGTGAGATTCAACCTGCTCTATCCATCTGTCTTCAGAATATTTTTTTTTCTGGAGGATCAACAATATTTCTGGATGTAGAACAGACTAAGTAGGAAATAAAAAAATATCCAACAAAAAGTGAGCCAGCAAGCAGAAGGGGATTCTACTCCAAATTCTTCTGACAATAAAGCTCAAAGAGATAGACTTTGCCAAGGAAATTTTTCCACTGTTCCAAAGAAAAATGCTTGAGAGAAAGAAAAAAAAACACAGGAGTTGACAAGAACAATCATGAGTACCTTGGACTTGAACCAGAGACTTGTGTTGGAAGATGCAGATGATCAGGAGAACACTAGCAACACTGAAATTAGTGAATAAATGGGAGACTATAAAGCATCGATCACATTTGAGGAATATTACTTTGCACGAAAAAGTGTATAAAAAAGAATGGAATTTTGTTGACTTTGTTGAACTTGTGGGTGGACCATAAAGTATATACTCTACTTTGTGGTGTTTAAAAGGACACTAGAAGGAAAAAATAAGTAAATCCAAGTAAAATAATTGTTGCTCAGATTAGTATTTTTATAACATATTTCATGATATTGTTGAAGTGATACTCTGACCCCATATACAAAAATGGGGAAAAGGGGTTGTGGATGGATGGATATAAACCACATATTTTGTTATAAAGCAGTTTTGTATAGGGTAGAGTCAGGGTATTTTAAATGTAGTGGGAGGTCTTTTCAATGACTGTTGTATATGTTAAAAATATTAAAGTAAACGTGGCTTTTTAGTTGCAAGTAATATAGGCTTTACAGTAAAGGCTAGACAAAAGCAACTTTAAATTAATATAATGCTGTGATATTGGACTGCTGGGGTGGGGCTGTAAAGGTGCACTGATTATATTATATTATATTATATTATATTATATTATATTATATCATATTATATTATAGTATCTGTAGAATTAAAATAAGTTCCATTGTTTTACAGGGGTGCATATTTAGATAAATACCTAAGCTATAGCCAACTATTTTGTAAGCAAATAGACTTGACAAATAACACAAAATGATGAAAGACATGAAAAAAATGCTAAGTTCCTTGAATATGCAAAAACATTAGCCTGTTGTTTATGTTCTCAGTGGGAGACATGAAGTCTGCAGCTGAGGGCAACTCACCAGGGGAATTTTGTACATTGTGTTGTGGGTGAAATTTTCTTTCATGCAGAGTGGCTAGTTTCCTATTCTTCCTCATTGTTGACTACTTTACATAGAGTCGAGCTATCTGCAGGTGCAAGCAATTAATCTTGAGAGTTCTGAACATTCTTTGCTGAGAGAAATGCAAAATTTAAAGATACAATTGCAAACAATTCAGTTAAAAATAAAATCTGAAATTATGGGAAGTGAATAAGAGAGAGCAGCCTTCTCAGCAGTCTTAATAATTTAATGCATTTAATAGAACAGTGCATAATTTACTTTTATTTAAAGATCGTCTACCCGCATTTTCTTATGATTTAATGTTAATGGTTTCTGAAAGTGTGTAAGCTGTTTTTCACATCTAGGAGAGGAACAGAGCTAAGAAAAGAACAGAAAACAAATCAGTGTAAGTGACAACACAGGCTGTAAAATGTAGTTTGGCATGGGTAATCTTAATTTTAGATTAGGTAATACTTGTAGGTACAGCTGTTGATTTAGGGCAATTGTTCCTAATCTAATCTAGATGATTAAATTTCATTTGATGAAAATGTGTGTTTGTTCTAAGTTAGTAGGGAATGGGGTTGTTCTTAAAATATATCTACATAGGTTCAAATGGAGATGAGAAGAAGTAACTGCCAAACAGTATGTGCATGTAAGACAAAAGTTGGAAATACACATTCAAAACATATCATGTATAATTGATGAAAATACACATTCAAAAAACTATCATGTATAATAGATGAAAATAATAGTTTAACATAATGGCTATTTTATTCATACTATCTTGGAATGCAAATGGCTTTACAGGTATAGACGTAAAGGAAAGGAGTACTGAATTATATTTAGAAATGTAGAGTGCAAATAATTCTGCAAGAGACACATTTGGAAAGAAATGATCGTGAGAACTTGACAAACAAATGACTTCAGTACAGTTATTCATCAGAAAAGCAGGAGCAAAGGAAAAAGGGAGGAATAACACTGACTGCTCTAGGGGTTGCAACAGTAACAGAAGAGGAAACAAAGAAAATAATGGTAGATTTCTGGTAGCAATGGGCTATTGCCATTCTTCTTCATCTTCATCTATTTCCTGTGGTGCTAGAGCTGTGAGTAATTCCTTGAAATGTTGTGCTTTCTCTTCAGGCAACTTCTAGGTCTCCAGCCTATTCTTTGTTGACCATAGAGCTTTGTACCACTTGAGCTGACTGTTGCAACCAGTGGCTTATGCTGTGGGCCAACTGCTTCCCTGGGGATGACTTTGCAATTGTTGATTCTACCCCAATGCCCTTTCCTTACCAGGAGGAAGTCTACATGAGGTGCATGTTGCCACTCTTATATGTGATCTTGTGACTCTCTCTTTTTGAATCATGTGTTGGCTACTATCAGCCATTTGCCATACAGAAGTCTAAAATGGCCTCTCCTTCGTTATTCCTGTTGCTCCACCCATGTGGACCCAGGGGCTCCTCATATCCTGTTCTGTCTGTCCCAATATGTGCATTCAGGTTACCCATTATCAACAGTAACTCATGTTGTCCAGCTTTATCTAGTAGGTTCTGCAACTGTTGTCTGAATGCACTCTTCTCCTCACTATCATAACCCCACTGTGGGAGATAGGCTGAGATTATGAACACTACCATATCATTAGGCTGGAGTCTCATTGCCATGAGTCTGTCACTAATTCTGATGATATCCTTCACTGCCTTCTGAAGTCTCTATCTCACCACTATTTCTACACCTTTTCTAGCCTGTACTCCTGAGTAGTAAACTCTGGGTCTATACAACTTTTCCCTCACTATAGGGCACCATCTGAAGTCTGTGCCATTGACCACAGCTCCTTTCTTGTGTGAGTTTGAGATGGAAATATTCAGCATGTTTTTTGGAGGTGGGAGGAACCCCACAGAGACACAGGAAGAACATTCAGATTCTGAACAGGCTTGGCTGGAGGTCAGGATCAAGCCTTGTACCTTGTGCATGGGAGGCGAAGACCTTAACTATTATGTCAACTGGGTCACTGGCATGGACCTTAAGCGCACCCCGGACAGTCATGAGATAAAAATGGTGATATATAATCAAATGTCAGGGAAGTCTCCAGGAACAGATGCCATTCCTCTGGAAGTCTGAAAGCTCAGAGGTAAGAAAGTGATAAAGATCTTGAAAATGTTAACAGTATTTTAAATGGAAGGGAAGCACCAGTATCTTGGAAAAACAGCTGCAGTATCTGTATTACGCAAAAAGGGTAAAGACCCATCAGCCCCAGCTTCATATAGATCAATTTCAATTTTAAACCACAATTATAAAGTGTTTATGTCTATGCAACTAAAATAATGGCAAAGCTGTTGCCAAAGGGTCTATATTACATGATCGAATGATTAGGTGATCGAACACCTAAACATCAACCACGTAATATCAAAAGCAAAAAACAGTGAATAGCCAATTTAACGCAGGGAAAGATTTCCCTTGGCCATTCGCTGGATTTTGCCATTTTCTCCACTGTGGAGTGATCTCTGAGTTGGTATATTTAGTTAGGCGGGTGTGAGGGGCACAGCCCCACACGTCGGGGGGGCAAAGCCCCTTACTTAGTTTGGCTGTAATGTTTTCCAGCGGCGTTTGCTATTTTGCAGTTCGATATTACGTGGTTGATGATTAGGTGTTCGATCACCTAATCATTTGATCATGTAATATAGAACCGTTGCCAAAAAATGATGGATCTGGATTGATGTGGTTTTGTGGAGGGGAGGCAAACATTTGACATCAACAGAACAGTGATGATCAAAAGAGAAGCAGAATGTAAGAAAATACTGATGCTGTTTGTGGGTCTTAAAGCAGGGAAAACATACTACAGAGTAAGAGTAAGCTGGGATTCTATGAGTAGGGCAATAGAAGCATTTGCATTCCCTGATGAAATAATATGGTTAATCAGGAAAACTATGAAGGAGTGGAGACAAGAATTAAAGTAGGAGGCTTCTTTTCTGATAAGTTATGTTTGAACAATGGAACCAGGCAGTTGTGTCCTCTTTCCCCTTTGCTATTTGCTTTATATTTAGAGCCGTTGGGAAAAACATAAGGAACTTGGAATTTCAAGGATATAACTGGTGTGATAATCAAGAAATGTTGCCTTTATTTGCAGATGCTATTATTTCAGACTTATCCAGAAGAGGACATTTTGGTATTGTGACACATTATGAAACGTTTCAAGTCTTTTTCGGGATATAAAATTAACGAAAATAAATCAAAGGTTATAGCCATAAATTATCTATCCACACACAAATTAGTTCAGCAATACCCATATTTATGGGGGCACAATAAGATGAAATGTTTAGGAGTATGGGTTAAAAAGACTTCTAGCAGCTAAGGATATGACAGAAGTGACCAAAGCAAGACAATACATAAAATGATAAACTGGAAACTCTTGCTTATGGATATAGATAGTAAGACAGAACCAGTAAAAATGTTTTAGTCCCTTTTGTTGAATATACAGGTCAGGCATATTTTAATTAGCTAGTGGAGAAGTTGTGGGCAATAATTAATACAGACTTCAAGAAATTTATCAGACAGGGGAAGAGGGCAAGAATTAAGTAGGATAAGTTGATCCTCCAAATAGAACAAGGTGGCTTAGGATTACCTGATGTGAAGAGATATTTTAGAGCTACACAGTTAAGGTTCATATACATAACACAAGCAGAAGGTTATAATTCAAAGTGGAAAAGGATGATGATAAAGCAGGGGAGGGTGTCAAGAAATAAGGTGAGTCTGGGATTTTGGATGCAGATCCTTGAAGAGAATAACAACCATACAGAATGTTATATTCATAAAGATGCAGAAAATATTTTAAGACAAGATGGGATGGAGAAAGGAAATTGTGCCAATGGGAATGATTAGAGTTTTTAGTTGAATCTAGAACAGAAAAAGGGGATAACTGGCAGGGTATATAAAATACCATATGGTAACTATAAAAATATCAATCAGAGGAGGCTAGAAAATATTGGGAAGAAAGACTGGAAAAACAAATTTTCAAGGGAACAATGGGAGGACATATGCATGAATCTCAAGTAAGTGACGAAGTCCCAGAAAGTTTAGGATTTCTGCTTGGAAGTTTCTCCATAGGTATTTTTATATCCCCAAGCAGATTTCAAAGAATTTTTCCTTAAGTAGACAGCAAATGTTGAAAGTGAGATGGAGAAGAATGTGATAACTGGAAACATGGTTATTGGAGGTGTAATGAGTTGGCAGACTATAAAAATTCCCTACAGAATACTCTGTTAGAAATACTGGGGGAGAAAATAGCTGTAAAACACAGTTGTGTAAATAAACGTACTATAACATTATATGTTCCAATGATCATTGTTGGAGTAGCCTTAACTATATGGGTTATATCCTGACAAGGATATAGCAGCCAGCCAGCTTCCAAAGTTTCAGGGCACCTTCAAAATGCCCTAAATGTCATGCAGCTCAAGCTGAGCTGACTAATAGACACTTATGGATACCAAGCCCTTCAGAGCCTACCTGCCCACAGAGAGAGGGAGTCTAAGTCCTAAAAGGGTAATGCTAGGAAGAACAGAAAATAAATAACTACACCCTGGCATAAGCAACACACCAAAAAACAAGGGGAGTGAAGGGAGGAAGTGGTTACTGCAGCAGTGATCATTTTAACATCTACTGTTATGGTACATTTACTTATACAATGGTACTATGTTCATCATATTGATCACTGCTGCAGTAGCCTTAGCTATACAAGTACATTACCCTAGCTAACTATATTTTGGAGGTGGAAGGAGAAGAGTCCAGGAGCCCCTGGAGAATGGCCCTTGCAAAGCCTGATATAAACCTAGAGAAAGAACCAAGTATATTGTGCTTTGCAAAAGTATGTACAGAGGACCAAGATTCAGCTTCTAGAATCTAACTCTTTCCAAAGGGCCATAGATGAATCCAATGTCGTGGAGGAATGTGCCTTGTCCCTGTCTGGAACAATTTTGTTGTGGCAAGTATAAGAAATAGTAATATATTTAGACAGCAATTGTTTTGGCACAGGCTGTCTCCTCTTCTTACTTTCACAAGAAATGAACAATTGATCTGAAGATCTAAAATATTTAGTTCTGTCAAGACAATGCCAGAGTCATGTGCTGAAATCCAAGATATAAATATCCTTTCACCCTCATTTTTGGGTTCAGGAAAGAAGATGGGGAGATGGATAGCTTGGATTAAAGTAAACTGAGATGCCACTTTAGGCATAAAAGAAGGATTAGACCCTGTGGAAAATGAGATAGGGTTCATAGGTAGGTACAAGGCTATCAGCCCAAGGGCCTATGCAAGCCTAGCCAACAAGGTTCCCTGGCTTACGCCACCCAAGAAAGTTATTTTCCTGTGCCACTGATGAGCAGAGACACAGAAGTGATCCCCGGGGTGTATTTCCTATTTCCCATCCACTTATCAAGATTTTTCTTGAAGAGTGCTAATGAAGAACTTTGCTTGACATAGATGGGTAGCCTGTTCCAGAGTATGGGAAGTCTCTGGGATAGGAATCTATCCCTCCAGCATGTCCTGTTTATTGTGGTGACAAGGTTTAGGTCCCTAGAGCATGTAGCTCGGAGGGATTGGGATTTCTTTAGGTGTAGCATGTCCAATAGCTCTGGGTTTGACATAGCTTTATATGTTAGGCAGAGATCACCTCTGAGTAGGCGATATGCTACGGAGTAAAGCTGGAGTTTTTTGAGGCGGTCAGTGTAGGGCATTTGTTTGAGTCCAGTAATCCTCTTTGTGAGGTACTTCTGTGGCCTTTCCAGCTGCTGCAGATGTCTTGTGAGGTACATTCCAAAAGGGGCATTGTACACTATAATGGGTCTAATGAGTGATGAGTAGAGGGTAACGATGACCTCTTTTTTCCTGGACGAGAACCCTTTTATGATGAGGTGTGCCACATAGAAGGACTTCCTGACTACTGTGGCAATGTGACTATCAAAGGAGAGACTACTGTCCACCTGGGTCCCAAGGTCTCTTATCACGCATTTGGTGTTAAGTAGATTGTTGCCTATGTGGTAGTTCATGGGTACAGAGTTTTTACCAAAGGGGATGACACTGCACTTTTTGGCATGGAGTTTGAGGCCATGGCTCTGACACCAGGCATCTGTCTCAGAGAGGCCCTTCTGTAGGATGTTCACATCATTTGGGGACTTGGCTATGGCTCCTAGTTTGCAGTCATCTGCAAACTTCGTTAGCCAGAGGCCTTCTGTGTTAGCCTGTACTTCAGAGAAGTAGATACCAAACAGGAGCGGTCCCACCCTGTTTCTGGTCACTCACCATAAGAGCCTGAGACTCAGATACTCTTCTTGCAGAGATCAGAGGAATAAGTAAAACTGTTTTCCATGTTAAGAACCTCAAGTCAGCAAGATTAGCTGGTTCAAACTTAGCAAGTGTTAGCTTCTCTAATACAAAATTAAGATCCCAATTAGAGGCCACCAGTTTTCTTTGAGGCTTCTTAAGCAAAACTTCTTCAAAAACATTTTGGCATGAGACTGCACTGAAAGAGGAGGAACCGTGGGAAGACTTGCTGAAATGGCTGACAAAAGAACCTTGATAGAAGAGTAAGAAAGTCTGTAGGATAGTAACTGACACAAATATTGTAAAACCAGAGAACAACTAGGCCTGAATGTGTGCTGGATATGTTGTTGGCACCAGCTAGAAAACCTTTTATATTTGCTAATCTATGATTTTCTAGTAGCAGGCTTTGATGCCTGCACTGGTACCCGCTACACATCCTAAGTAAACAGATGCCTAAAGGGAACTAAGACCCTATTACCCTATCATCCAGGCAGTCAACTAATGTTGATTGGCATCAGGGTTTATCAAACACCCTTGTTCTTAGTGAGTGTTTCTAGTCTGTGAGGATGATTGTGGTAATTGCCCCTGGCCACTTGTAAAAGAAGGTAGAACGGCAGCTGCCTGGGCCAAAAAGGAGTCACCACAATGATCTTGGTTGATTCCTTCTGAATCTTCAGAAGTACCCTGAACATTAGTAGAAAGGGTGGAAAAACATACAGGAACATTCCTGTACAATGAAAGAAAAGGCATCTGTCTTCCAGGCCTTCTTGCATGGAGTCCTGGAGCAGAATCTTGACAGTTGATTGTACGTAGTGGAGGCACTCCCTGGATTAAATCTTGAAAGACCTCTTGATCTAGTTTCCATTTGTGAGGTCTACCCTACTTATACTGCTCAGTTTGTCTGCCACATAATTTTGTTCTGACAGAATGTAGGATGGCTGTAGAGTGAGATTGTGCTGTGAATCTATATCCCAAACAAACAACTTGAAGATGTCCCAGGGACCAAAGATGATTCAAAGAGTTGAGTGCCTTGATCAGGGCAAGCATCTCTTTTATATTTATGTGCATCGGTCATAGGTGTCCCATAATCCTTGGACATTTATCCCTACTGAAACTCCTCCCCAAGTAAAGTCAAGTATGAGCATTCTGTGGTGACCAATTGCTTTGGAACAGGGAAGCAGAAGGGGAGACCTGAATTTAGGGATATCTGTTGTCTCCACCAGTTGATTTCTCTTCTGACAAACCCTAGTACTGAGATATGAAGTGTTGGGGCTGGGACCGAAATGACTTCAGATACCACAGTATCTTTCTCATGTGGAGAGTTGTCAGGGGTATCATGAGAATCACAGAAGCCATGAGACTCAAAATTCTGAGGTATTTCCTCACAGTGACTGAAGTCTGAGTGGAAAACCCTAGAAACAGATATAGATCTATTTTTTTCCTGCAGAAGAAAAGCTCATTGAACTGAGGTGTCGAGTTAACATCCTAGTAACACAGTCCTGTGTGAGGAGTTATGAAAGACTTTTGAATGTTCTCTTAGAATCTCAGCTTGTGTAAGATCCTGACACATTGAAAAAGACTGCAAAGATAAGCAAGTTATCTAAATAACGAAAAATGTGGATACCCAGTAGACTGTAATGAGATATAGCTGGAGCGAGACATTTTGTGAACACTCTTGGCGCAGTGGATAGTCCAAAGGGTAAGGCAGAGAACTGATAATGTGATTCAAATACACAAAACTTTAAGAAACACCTGAAGTCTAAATGAATAGGAATCTGATGATAACCATCTTTTAAATTTAATGTTACCAGGAAAGTTGAATGAGGAAGAAGAGATAACAGGTTGTAAAGTGACACCATTTTGAATATGAGTACAATCACAAACGAATTTAGGAAAGAAAGCTCCAGAACTAGTCCACAAGCATTTTCATTATTTGGCACTAAAACATCCTTGAATAAAAACCCTTTCCCACTTGAGAGAAGAGAACTGGTTCTATCACTCCCTGCGACAGCATGTGATGAAGAACAGGTGCCGCATACCTCTCAACCTCTTAGGGCAAGAAATCTGGACAAAGCCATAAATAAAACTGGTACAAAGGCCCCAAAATAGGGACAATTTCTAAATATTGCTCTTACAAACTTAGAAAGTTGACAGAATAATTAATAGGTTATGCATTCGCATGAATTGTCTGAAGGTTGGGAAGTCTGAAACTCAAATGTCTGTCATTATTCCCTAATTAAATCTTTAGTGATTTGCCACTAATTTGCCAGAAAAACCACACTTTTATGAAAAATGGAACAACAATATGAGGGAAAATCTGGACATTCTGCTAAAATCTGTACATTTGAGACGTATGACAGGTGGAAAAAAAAGCCTAGTCTGGAGGATGAATTAGCCCCTGGAAAAGAGGAATTTCCTCCCATTGCTATTTGTAACCTTAATGAATGATCTTCAAAACCCATTTCTCTGAAATTATCTGTTGTCCATTCAGACTTTTTGGAAGAAAAGGGATCTGCCAGGGTGGGAGGGAGGAAGAAAGTCTCTTAAACAGTCATTCTGCCTTATTGGGCTGTCCCTGATTTTGGCAGTTTCCAAAATTCTTCTTGGAACCCTCTTGCCATTTCATCTTAAATGTCTGTTTACCTAAACTTTATTGAGACTGTTTATTTTGTTTCTTACCAAACCTGGATGAGGAGTTAGAGAATCCCTTGGAAAATTCGCAGAAGGATGGCTGAAAAATCTTAGCGATGCCCTGTATGAGCTTACCCCTTTCATCACAGTTTTCAATCACCTCTGATGCACAAGGGCCAAAACTAAATCTCTATCCAAAGGAGAATTTATAATCCTAAATGTAATATCATCTGGGACATTCTGAGAATGCAGCCATGCAAGCCTCCTCAAAACAGTCCCAGTGGTCATAGTCCTTGAATAAGTATCAAAAGAGTCGTACATGTGCTGTAAATGAGTACTGATTTCAGCAAAAGAAGAAATTAAATTATTTAAAGCAGCTTTTATCTCACAAGAAGAAACTGCAAACAAAACATTCCTCATACTTTCACAGTTATTCAGAGCAAACTTTAACATATGAGCCTGGCAGTTCAACATTTTGAAAAATCAAAGTTGCAGAAGCATACACTTTTTCCCATACCTATTCGATAATCTTTCCACCCTTATCAGAAAGAGTAGGGTTGGAATTAAGTGCTTAGCAGCAGAATGATTAAGTAAAGCTACAGTTGCTGGGTCAGGTTTGTGAACAGTGTATAAAAACGTAAAAGACTGAAGAACTTTATACATCCTACCTGGCCTTTACAGGCAGTTGGTTGCCCAACAAGGAAATTGCAGGCAGTAACACACACATACTGTAAAGCAAACAGAACTGTAGGAATGGGTGTAGTTTCTGGAAAATCCTTATGTAACAACTCGGTATTTTCTGAGGGACTAAGAAACACCAGTGTTCTCCCACTGAAAACACTGGCACATTCTAGAAATAGTCTCAGAGAAAGGGCCCTCCCTACAGGAGAGTCACAAACTGAGCTCTCATCTGAGTCTGAATCAGAAATCGGCGGAGAAAACCCTGTGTCTGTCCCTTCATTTTCCTGTCTAGAGTCAGATTCTTAAATTTCTTATGCAAAGGAAGTATCTCTGTTTCTTTTAAAATAATCTACTTTACAAGAAGGATCAAAAAACTGAATTAAACCCTGAGCCAAACCCAGTAAACTACTCCTGCCTAGGGAGATTTGAAGAATTTAGGAAAGAAAGCTCCAGAACTAGTCTACAAACATTTTCATTATTTGGCACTAAAAACATCCTTGAATAAAAACCCTTTCCCACTTGAGAGAAGAGAACTGGTTCTATCACTTTTAACAAGAAAAATGGAGCCAGCATTGAAAATAATGGCAGCAGCAACTTCCCTGGGGATGGACACAACATTCTGACACAAAGGGAAGCTTTCCCTAGTCCTTCTCCCAGGAATGGCCAGAGTGGCTTTCCTTTGCCCATTCAGGGGACCCCAGCAGCCACAGAAGACATGGCTAGCCCCATTCCATATTGGCTGTAGGTGCTATACCAGAGGGATTCAGGGTAAAAGATGAGTGGTCTGAGATATAACTAATGGCCACAGCAGAGTTACCCACCTGTGGCTGAGGCAAATTGCTAGCCTGCTGTCATGGAAATAGCGGTTTGCTTTAGTTTTTTTTTTTTCTTGTGGCTGGAAGAAGGACCAATCGTGGGACTGACAGATTGTTGCACGGTCAAGCTTAAAATATCGCCTCTTTGCCAGGGAAAACAAGCAACAAGTGCTGGAAAAGAAAAGGTCTGTAAAGTCACTTTTTTCATAAGGAAACATAATAAAAAGCACTTTACAACACTGCCAACCCACAAAGTAAATTAAATGCAATTTCTTCATATAAAAAAATGGTTTTCAGTTATTTTAAACAACTTTTAAACTGACAAGATAAAAGACCACTCCTGTTTAAAAGTACTGTTTCATGACAGTCCATTAAAACACAAACTCTTAGCTTTAAAATAACCTTCCTGAAGAGGAAAGTATTAATAATAAACAACAATTATTGTATGGAAGGTTTTCCCAAAAAGTAAACTTATCTGCCTAGCAAAGGGACAGCACAAGCTGACTGTCAATCCCTGAAAGCCTCAATACAGTATTCTTTTTAGTAGCAGTAAAACTCTGAATGGCTTGGTGCCCAAACTTGTCTTTTAGTCAGCTCAGCCAGAGCTGCATGACAATTTGGTCACGTGGAAGGTGCCCTGAAACTTTGGAAACTGATTTTCTCCCCAGTATTTCTGACAGAGTATTTTACAGGGATTTTTTTATAGTCTGCCAGCTTACTACACCTCCGATAACTATGCTTCCAGTTACATCATTCTTCTCCATCTCACTTTCAACAGTCTACCACAGCAGTGATCAATATGATGATCATCTACGGAAATGCTTCTTTTGAGCTGGGACACATGGTCTGAATTGCCCATACACAGTAAGTTTTTTTTTTTTAAGTTTAATTCTATTGGCTACCAGAAACGCAATTACTAGAACATGGAAATTAAAATATGAACCAGCTGTACTTGAAGTACTGAATATTGTAAAAGAGATAAAACAACTGTAAATTGGATCTTTAGAAAAGATAAGGAGCAAATTACATAGAAATAAGGAGCAAATTACATAGAAATAAATGGAATTTTTACATGCTAAATAATTTTGAGGAGGAATGAAGTTTAAGGGAAGGCAGCAATTTATGTAAAGTTAGACTAAATGACAGTTGGTGTAAAGAAAGAAAATATATAAGTAATGCATAATATATGAAAATGAAAAAATTTTAACATTTTTTTTTCTTTTCTATTCATGTATGCATGCCTATATCTTAAGTGATAATTTTTAAAAAGTGTATAAAAAAGAAGTAATTATTCTTCTGTGCTCTGTCTAATAAGTACATTGCATGCTCCCTTTTGATATGTACCTTTCAAGATACATCCATCTCAAAGCTAGAAATGCCCCAACAGTTCCTAGTTAAAAAGATTACTGCTCTAAAGGCCCTTGGTTACCAAGACAATGTTGAACCATTTTCTCCGTATTCTCTTTCTGTTTTAGACTCATGTTGAGATATGTGTCTTGCATTCCTTGCTGTTAAGGACCTTTTTGATCTCTGGCATCTCCCTAAGAGCAACAACTCCACAAAGACTAGAACTAAGAATATGAATCTCCATCAAAATGTACATCAGGTACATAACAGTAGATGTTCAAATTCTTCACTGCTGCAGTAGCCAGTGGGTTGCATCCTGTCAAGGATACAGCACTGGCCAGCTTCTCAAAGCTCTAAGTCCCTCCTACCTGCCTATATCAAGGTAACCATTTTGTTACAGGACCTAAACTGAGACACTTGAGGGCCACCCCGAGAAGCCAGGTCTGCAATCCCATTCTCCCGGCCCCCATGGGAGTGGAGATAGGGCCGCCATTTCATCTCACACCAGGGCCAGCAGATTGGCCTCCGATCCTTCACCCGGCACTGTGGGGATACCATGAACGGCACCACCCAGGAGGCTTGAAGTGATGCGCATTTGTCGGCACCTGGCACCATGGGGGAGAGAGACTGAGGTGTTCTGCAAAATGTGCAGAGATGGAGGGGACCCATGACTATCTCCCCTGTGAGCTTGAAAGCCCTAGGTGGAAGGCAAAGGGGAGAACCAGTGTCACAGAAGTCTGGATGAGGGACTGTCTGAGGCATTGTAGCCCAGCAGAGTTGCATGAGGCTGGGAAGATCCCCTGAGAGTCTCCTAGAGCACGTGCGATACTACATGATTTGGCAGCAGTCAGGAGATGTGTAACCCTGGAAAAGAACTCTCTCTCTCCTGGGTAGAAGTTTAAACCTAGAAGGGGTCTGTCCCGATGGAAGTCTGGAAAGGAGAGAGAGGTAGAAGTGACTGGGACTGGACAGCTCCCACCTGGGTGAGGAGGTATGGACCATGCCCCCTCTGGGAAGGAAGTCTGGAAGGAATAGAGAGGCAGATATTGGCAGGGCAGGGTGAGGGGTGTCAGGCAGAGCTCCCCACAATGGAGGTCCTTAAGGGAGCAATGGGCGGACAGCAGCAGGGCCTGGAAAGCTCCTGCCTGGGTGAAAGGGATCAGGCAGAGCTCCCCATGGTGGAAGTCATTGAGGAAGCACCAGGGCGGATGGCAGAAGGGCCTGGAGAGCTCCTGCCAGGGCAAAGGCATCCAGCTTCACCCCATAACTGACGGCATACTTGAAAGATCTGAAAGTCCCCAGAGCTGCTGTGGATGGGAAAGCAGATGGACTCTGAAGAGTTCAAGAGAGCGGATCTGCCCCTCAGAGGCCGAGGAGAGTTCCAGAGGGGTGGGCGGGATTAGAGGGAAGCTCCCCTGAGAAGGTCTGAGGGCATGAGTGATCTAGCATGATTTGGCAGCCTGCAGGAGACATGGAGGTGGCGGAGTCCCCTGACATGGGGGGGGGGGGCACGGCTGGGGAAGGTCTTTTGGCCAGGTCAAAGGGGAGGCTTATAGGGGTTGGCCCTGACAGAAGTCAGTAAGGGTGCAGCGGGCAGATGGGTGTAGGGCCTGGAAAGTTCCTGCCTGAGTGAGTGGGGTCAGGCAGAGCACCCCACGACAAAAGTCCTGGAGGGAGTGACTGACGGATTGTGGCAAAGCATGGAAGGCTCCTGCCAGGGTGAAGGCATCCAACCTTACCCCATATCCAATGACATCCCCAAAAAATCGCAAAGTCCCGAGAGCTGATCAGGATGGGAAAGCAGTGGGACTGGCTACCCCGGGAAGCCAGGTCACCATCCAGACTGAGCAATTTAAACTGGGACATTTCTGTGTCCCAAAGACAATGTTCAGGATTCCAGGACAGAGACTTCCAAACCGGGACTGTCCTGGAAAAACTGGGACTGTTGTTCACCTTGGCCTATATGCTAATACCTTTTGAAGGAAAGTATAAAAGCAACCAGAGTAACTAAAAATCTTCAGGTCTTTCTTGCTCCAAAAGAAAAAAGCAAGGGAACTAATCCTGAAACAACCACAAGTATTTAAACCAATGAAAGATGATCCACAATAAACAACCACAATCTCAGCAATAAAAGTTGTAATCCACAGCAACTATGTGCAACAAGGGGTGTTGGGAGTAGGTGAAGCTGCTGCAGCAGTGAAGAATTTGAATATCTTCTGTCATGGGAAGTGCAACTTACACAACTGTATTATGTTCACCATTGTCAATGCTGCAGTAGCCTATGAGTAGATTACCAAAGCTTACTCATCTTGTGAGGATGAATAAAGGTCCAGGAACCACTGGAGAATAGTCCATGCAAAGCCTGCTCTGGACTGACAGAGGGAAGCCAGCTTGTAGTGCTTTGTAAAAATATGGATAAAGGACCAAGTAGCTGCCTCTAGAATGCTTATAAAATTCAACCCTTTCCAATATGCCACTGAAGAAGCTAAGGCCCTGACAAAATGGGCCCTAACCCTGCTTGGAATGGTTTTACCATGATGGGAGTAACAACATACAACAGCAGAGGACAACCATCTATTGACAGTCTGTTTAGACTTGGATTAACCTTTCTTAGCCCCTGTATGGAAAATAAATAGCTGTTCAGATTTCCTGAAGGAATTGGTTCTGTCAAAGTAATACCTGAATTGCCTGTACACATCCAAGGTATAAAGAACCTCTTCTCCCTTGTTTTCTGGCTCTGGTTAAAAAAAATGGAGAGTCTGATGGATTGATTCAAAGGGAACTCTGAGACAACCTTAGGCATGAATGTGGAGTTCACCCGCAGAGTTGCTCTATCTCTATGGAAAAGCAGATAGGTTTCTGTCACCATGGGAGCTTGCAACTCAGATAATCACCTTGTAGATGTCAAAGCAGCAAGTAAATCAGTTTTCCAAATAATGAAACCTAATTTAGCCAAACATACAGGTTCAAAAGGTAACAGCGTCAGTTTCTCAGATACAAAACTGAGATCCCAGGATGGAGATATTTGGAGAGCCACTTTGATAGAAGCATAAAAAAAGCCAGATGACAATAACCCACACAAATATTTAAGCACCAGGCATGCAAATTACCTGCTGGAACCCTAGTTATTGGCTAGGTACCAACTAGAAAATGTTTTCCATTTGTCAACATATTACTTTCTATTAGAAAACTTTCTTGCTTCCTTTAGTACCTGCTGCAGGTCCTTCTGAAAAAATGTCTAAAAGGTATCAAAACTGAATCACCTAGGCAGTCAGATGTAGTTGCTTGATATCAGGGTATATCAAACTCCCCTTGTCCTGGGTGAGTAGATCCAGTCTGTAAGGAAGTGTGTGGTAATTGTCCTTGGCCAATTCCATATGTAGGGAGAACCAATTCTGCCCAGGCCAAAAGAGAGTCTCCATAATGATTTTTCATAAATCTGAATTTATGGAGTCACCATAATGATTTTTCTTAAATCTAAATTTAAAAAGTGCCTCAGAAATCAGTGAAAAGGGTGGAAAAGTATATAGGAACATCCTTGACTAGGGGATTGATAAAGCATCTGTTCTCCAAACTTGTTTTCAAGGATTCAGAGAACATAATTTGTCTAATTGCCTGTTTTAATTCCTGGAATACCTCTGAATTGAGTTTCCACTCTTGAGCATCTGTTCAGGATCTGCTGAGTTTGTCTGCCACTATGTTTTACTCTGATGGACTGTTAAGAGGCCTGATTAGTTAGGGAGTTTTGAAGAGCTAACTCTCAAGTAATCCTGAGCAAGTGGCATAGTTGGTATGACTTGGTACCTCCCTTGTTTAAATACCACATCACTGTGCTGTTATCCATGATCACCTAAAGAGGTCCTTGTTGCCAAAAGTGATGTAAAATTGCAGCCAGCATTTCTCTGACATTTATCTGCTTTTGTGTCTGGGTTGTCCCACAGACCTTGCACTTTTACTCCCATAGAAACTGCACCCCAAGTGAAATCTGAGGACTCTGTCAAGACCAGTTGTTATAGGGTAGGAAAAGAGAAACAGAGTCCATGTGGAACAGCCATGTGATCACTCCACCACTGTAGTTCTAGCTTTATCAATCCCAGCACTGGGATTTGGAAATCTAGGGGCTGCAGATGCTAGGTTTACATATTTTCTAGAAACCAATGAGTCTTTCTCATGTACAGTCTAGCAAGCAATATCATTGTAATCATGGAGGCCTTATGGCCTATAATTCTCAGGAATTCTCTGGCTGAAGCTTCCTGATTCAGATGAGAAAAGTTTAGGAATACTTCCTGATAACCTTCCACTTTGTCTTCAGGTAACAAGTCTTTATGCATGACAACGTCTGTAAGGTACCCTAAAAATACAATCCTGGATGATGTAGTCATGAAAGATTCCTGTATGTTTTTCTGAAATCCCAGCTGGGTTAGGAGGGATAAAACCTTTGTTAAGGACTCCTGGCATAAGGACAAAGACTCTGCACAAATAAGTAATTTATCTAAATATGGAAAAATGTGGATACCCTGCACTGTTCAGTGAGCCAGCACTGGGGGTAGGCATCTTGCAAACACACTTGGTGCAATAAACAGCCCAAAGGGTAATGCAGAGAACAGATAACGTGACCTACATACACAAAATCATAGGTATCTACAAGTTGTGTGCTTCAAGAACATGAAGGGAAGCATTCTTGAGGTCTAAGGTTACCACAGCACAGTGATCTGGAAGAAGGACGAACACTGACTGGAGTATCAGCATCTTGAATTCTGCAACTTTCACATAGTGACTGGGGAAAGAGAAACAGAAAACTGGTCTCTACAAGTGCTCTTTTTTTTTTTTTTAGAATCAGAAACATTCTGGAATAACAGCCCTTCCTAAGTGTTATGCAGGAACCTGTTCTATGACACCTGCTTCTAATGTGGTGCAGCACCTGAGGAAAACAAGCCTGTTTGGTCTGGAGGATCAGGAGGAAAGTCTATCCATTGCCAAATGTAACACTCCTGAATCACCTTTAAACCCAACTGTCTGAAATTATCTGGCAACAGGCCAGAGCACTGGGGGACAGATGACTTGAAAATGGAAGGGGAAAAGAGGCAGGAGGAGGAACAGGACAGGTGACCAGGACTCTGGCATAATTATTCTGATGCTAGTGGTTGACCCTTTTTATGAAATTCCCTTGTTTTTTGGGTTTGAAGTTCTTATCTTCCTGCCATCTTCCCTTGCATGCCTGTTCGTTATTGGGGTGAGTTCTCTCCTTATTTTTTCGTTTGGAAGGGTAGAATTTGGGGACCTGAAAAAATCCTAGAAACTCCTTGCATTAATGTACATCTGTCATCCCATTGTTTGAATACCTAAGTAACAGCAGGCTGAAACAAACTATCACAGTCTACAGGAGAACTCAAAATTTCTGATTTTAAGTCATATGAAAAGTGTCAGGTATGTACCCAAAGAAATCTCCTCAAAACAGTAGCGGAAGCCTCAGCCCTGGAAACAGCATCAGCATAACCATACACACTCTCCACGATATGTTTAAAAACTTGAAACAAGTTAGACACAATCTGATTCATGTAATACCTACTTTCAGGAATCAGGAAAAAAAAAGAAAATTCTTCCAGGCTTTTAGCACACTTCAAAATGAACTTCCACATATAGCCCTGGTAGTTCAGGATTCTTACGGCTACTGTCGCAGAAGAAAAAACTCTCTTAGTCTGACTGTACAATGACCTCCTTATCCCCAGGAACTTGACTGGTGTAGTCAATGTGCTTTTTCACTGTTTAAGCCATAGAAGTAACTGCAGCGTGATCAGTTGTAAGATGAGAATAGAGCAATTTGCATGTGAAGCTCTGTATAATTAATCTGCTTTTGAAGGAACTAATGGGATGTAATCAGAAACATTACAGGCAGCTTTTTAATGCATCCTCCAAATCAGGCAAAATAGGGGTGGGAGCAGAAGTACGGATTTCTCGCTCAAGTAAATCATATCTGCCCAACTCTGGGGGAACATCTATTTGTTCCTAAGCAAATACACCCACCACTACGAAAAACAGTGGAAAAGGAGAAAGCTTCCACTGGTACTACTTCTGGCTCACTAACTATAGAATCAGAGGCTTGGGCTATAGAAATCTGGGGTGAGTAGACCATATCACTATTAACATCAGATTCATCAGAAAACTCATCCTCTTCCTTACAAAGAGGAGCAGTAATATTTGAAGAAGGTATATAGCACTCAGCGTTAACCGACTGTAATAAACTCCTGGCTAGGTTAATAACATAATTTTACAGACAAGAACCATTTCTTTATTTTCAATATGATTAACTTTCTGTTTCTTTTTTCTACATGCACCCCCAAAGAGTGAATGGCTGAGGTCAGCATATCATGCTGAACAACAGGTCTCTTTCCCTTAACACCTCGAGAAGATCCTCTCAAAGTATCTTCTGTACCAAAACTGGAGGGTTCTCCCATGCCCAAGGAGGGCATTAAAGCAGCCACAGAAAACATGCCTAAACCTCGATCTGTAATGGCCAGCAAGGCAAATCCAGAGAGGTTTGAGGAAATAGATAAGTGGTCTGAGGAACTGGCAATGACCACTGGAGAGTCACCTACTGTTGGCTGAGGCACAGAGTTGTGTGTCAGTTGTTTTTTTTTTTTTTTTATTTGTTTGTTTTTTTTTTTTTTTTTAGGTACATTAGAAAAAACACCATCAGGACCTGGATAAGTACCATGCTGTTGCTGGAGAAAAGCCAGTTTGACTGTAAGTGATGCCTAAAGGGTACTGTCCAAAGGTAAGTTGTCAGTTGTAATCATAAACAACACACAACCCTCCCAGTCCAATCACATTTACCACAAACTAAGAAATACAAGCAGCACTCGAGAATTCCCTGTCAAAATATTGACAGAATTAAACAAATTTGCAGCCCTGTAAAATCTCATAAAACCTACTGCAATCCAAGTGTAAACATAATTATTTACATATAATCCCATTATTCTCCCTGAAAAATACTTTCCAACTGTCCAAAATCACTTTATGAATAATAAATATACTTAAATCTAGCCCTAGGGCTCAAAATGACAAGTCAAAGCATAGAACACATTCTCTAGATACAAATTAACTGTAATTGGGGAACATCTACCAACATACCTGAAAAGCCACTATTCTTAAAGTGACATACCACAGTTTACTTAAAAAAAAAAAACAGTAAAAACATTAAAACAAATTATATGTGTGGAAGGGGACCCCAAAAGATGCCTTATCTGTCAGGATGTCTTGGCTGACTGCTCGACTGCAGAAGTCTTAAGAATTGCAGCTGTACAAGACAGCTAGATTTTTTTTTTAGTACTGAAGACTTTTAGTCATGCTGGCTCCTTTTATACTACCCTCCAAAGGGGATTAGACTATAGGCAGCCAGAGTGACTGTGTGGGAGGGGGTTACAGCTTTGGGAAGCTGTCTAGGTGCTGCATACTTAGCAGGATACAACCCATAGGCTACTGCGGCAATGAGAATGATGAACTTAACATGCTGGTGGGACAGCCTTATTACCCAATGTTTACATCATCTCTGGAATTAATTGTTCTTATGTGTAGTGACACCCTCACTTCCTGCAAGATGAACCTTGATAACTGGATGAGCATCTAAAAATTCATCCCTGGCCTGATTTGCTTTGTCCACCTAGAAGCTTGAGGTACATCATAATGGTGGACATTGGCAAAGCAGAAATGGTCTCACAACTTACTTGTATTGTAATTCCTATGATCCTAAAAAATGTAAAAACAAAACTCTTCCAAGGAAGACAGTTCAAATGGAGAAAAAGTGAGCTTCTACAACATACAATAAATGTTCCAAAGAGATAGTATTTCTTCCTGGAGGGCTTAAAAAAGACTGACATCCATTAGAAAAGTCTTAAAGACCTTAAGAGGGGTCAAAGGCTTCAAATCATGTCCCACATGGAAAACCAAAATAGCTCATACATGGAACTTGTTGGAGACTTGCTTAAGCTGTATCAAATATCTCCAAAACATACCAGAGGAGTACAGCAAAAGGAGCTGCAAAGGAGTCCATACTAAGAAAAGAATGTTTTAGCGCGAATTAGCGTGGAGTTGCTCATAGAGTAGCATCAGGCAGCGCCGGTTAATCAAGTTTAAACTATTTCTGGCTCCGTAAATTCTGCTCTTCAATTTTTTCCCTTAGAACTGTTCTACTTGCAATCTAAACAGTCTATACTCTATCTGAAAAGCTCAGCACTTGCTCCTAAAGCATTTTTTATACAGGTAAAGCACTCTTAAACAAAAGAAAGTACTTCATTCACCTAAATTCAACTTGAGTACCCATTTCCCTATAGGTCCTTTCTGACTCAGTTACACAGCAATCTTTTTCACTATTTCTAGCATGTCGAAGGGTCAGTTGCTGGCATCCTCTCCTGTTCAGCTGGTGAATCTGGGAATCTTGAGGCAATGTTACAATTGCCTCATGTACACAGACAACCCTCTCCTCCTCCCAACAAATACAAATATATGCGAGAGATGCAACTATATAGCCAAACTGGAGGCTGAGCTCTCTCAGTTCAGTACTGGCAAGACCAGTCAGGAGGAGAAGGTAACCACGCACACTACAAACCCAGTCTCACATAGATCTATCACAACTGCAAACCAAACACATAAACACACAAAAACATACTCGGAGGCGCTGATTAAAAATCTACCAAAACAACAGAGGCCTCCAAAGCAGACACCCAAGCAACTGCCACCTCAAGACATAGCACATGCAACACATAGTTCACAAAGTCAGTGTGCTAAACAGTCACAGCCCTTAAGGCCAAACAACATGCCAGACACACTTGTAATAGGTGACTCCATAGTCAGACACACTGACGTCCCGCTCACCAGACTGAACAAGGAAAAGGTCACAGTAAGCTGCCTGTCGGGAGCTAGAATCCGCCACATAACACAAGCACTCAGGTCACTCCACAGCAAGTACAAATATGACTCAGTCATTGTACATGCCGGTGTGAACGACCTGAGATGTACCTCCCTGGACTACATGAAAAGAGACATAGAGGAGCTCTCTGATTATGTAGCCCAGGCCGGTATGCCCCTGACCCTGAGCAGCATATTACCCTCACCAAGAATGATGCCACAGTACAAAGACAAAATGATCAGTTTTAACAATTGGCTTAATTACTGGTGTCATTCTAAGGGGATCCAATGTCTGTCTGCTTGGGATGACATGCTTGACAAGCCACGCTGCTTCATGAGGATGGCTTGCACCTGTCACCCCTGGGCTTCTGGATATTGGCCAAGGCTCTTGCCACCCCCATAGTGCCTTTTTTAGGCAAGGCTCAAATGACAAACCTACCTCCCTAGAAAACACAAGTGGAAAAAAACTAAGGGTAATGCTGCTCAATGTCAGAAGTCTAAACCTCAAGATGCACGCCCTCAAAGCCCTCCTCAGTATGGAGAACATCAATGTCTGTGCAGTGACTGAAACCTGGTTCAAGGCTCCTGAGAGCACCCCAGCACTATCAGGTTTTACCTCATATCATGCTTTCCGGCCCCAAAACTTGGACCGAACCACAAAAGGAGGGGGAGTATCCATATTCATCAAAGATACCCACACCTCCAGGTTAGTGGCAACGCACGAAGCATTGGAGACCATCCAGGTGCAACTAACCATAGGCAAAACTGCCTTACAGTTTGTAGCATGCTACAGACCACCCTCTCAAACTCAGGAACCCCATACAGCCTTCCTGAAGACACTGGAGAGTATGAATGTCTCTCCAAATACCATCATTTTGGGAGACTTCAACTACCCAAACATAGACTGGGAACATTACTCAAGCCCCAACACCCTAGCCCAAAGGTTCCTAGAATTCATAAAGTCAAATGCAATGGAACAACTAGTCACCATTTCCACAAGAGGAGACAATATACTAGACCTGATCATCACAAACATGGGGACAAAATGCTCCACACGGAAGTATATCCCTCTTTGGTAAGATCAGACCATAAATTAATCTCACTGGAAATCCACATCCGCCCCACCCCCTGCACAAAAGACCACAGTGAAGAACTTCTCAAAAGCCAATTTCACACTTCTTAAGACTGAAGTGGTATCCTTCAAGGCCCCTGGGCCAGTGGAAACCACAACCCACACTGCTGAATCCTTTGCAAATGCCTCCTATGGGCACCTTCAAGAATGCATGGATCATGCAATCCCAAATAAAACCAAGATCCATTCCCCCAAAGGCAGGCGCCCAGTCTGGTGGACCCCAGCCATAAACAAACTTTACAACAGGAGGAGGAAGCTACTACATGACAGAGCAAAATCCCTAAAAGGGAAGGCATCTCTGATCAGTACTAGCAAAAAACTACGATCACTCATAAAATCATCTAAGGCCAACTTTGAGAGAAAAATCGCAAAAGACACAAAAGACAATCACAAGGCCTTCTTTAGCTATGTTAGAAACCTGGGTGGAAACTCCCAGATATGCTCAGAGTTAGTCCAAAATGACACAAAATACACTGAACCCACTGACATTGCCAACATTCTGGCAGACAGGTTCAGTGCAAATTTCTCCTTCCTCCCCCAAAAGGAGAAATAACTATCCCAGCAGAGTGTAGCCTCCCTAACATCTCAGATGCCCAGGTGAGAGCCACCCTCTCTAAAGCTAAAAACACAGCATCAATGGGACTGGACGGTGTCCCGGGCTGTGTGCTACATGAACTCCAAGAGGAACTAAACCCACACATAAGGCTGCTGTTTAATCTTAGCCTTACTACAGGATATGTACCCAAAGAGTGGCGTACGGCAACAGTGGTCCCACTTCACAAAGGCGGTGGTTCTATGGACCCTGGAAATTACCGCCCCATAAGCTTGACGAGCCTGGTCTGCAAAGCTATGGAGAGGATCATTATGGAAGTCATAAACAAATACATTGGGGACCTACAGACATTGGATCCTACCCAATTTGGCTTTGTCAAGGGCAGATCCTGCCTTTTGAACTTGGTCGACTTTTTTGAAACAGTCACTAAGGCCATTGATGATGGTAAGGCAGTTCACACAGCCTACCTTGACCTTGCAAAAGCCTTTGACACAATACCCCACTCGGGCATCATAGACAAACTCACCAGCTTAAATGTAAACCCATATGTCACAAGATGGGTTGCAAACTGGCTCAAGGACAGAACCCACAGGGTCAGAGTTGCTGGAGCTATGTCAGACTCTAAGCCAGTCACAAGCGGTGTCCCACAGGGCTCAGTCCTGGGACCCCTCTTGTTCGGCATTTATTTTTCCGAGGTACAGGCAAACATAGGAGGATTGTGGCTGACAAAGTTCGCAGATGACTGCAAACTGGGTGCCATAATTGATACCCCAGCGGACACAAACATCCTTCAGAGAGGCCTCATAGAAATGGATAATTGGTGCCAGAGCCATGGCCTTAAGCTGAACGCCAAAAAATGTGTAGTCATACCCTTTGGGAAAAACAAGGTACCCACAAATTACCACATAGGTGGTAATCCATTAAGTACGGAAGAGGTAATCAGGGACCTAGGGACCCAGTTTGACAGTAACGTCTCATTTGACACTCACATTGCCAAAGTGGTTAGGAAGACCTTCTATATTGCCCACCTTATCATGAAGGGTTTCACATCTAGATCAAGAGAGGTCATTGTGCCCCTGTACTCTTCTCTTATCAGGCCAATGATTGAGTACAATGCCCCATTTGGGATGTATCTCACCCGACACCTGCAGCAGTTGGAAAGACCCCAAAAGTTCCTCACCAAGAGGATAAAGGGTCTTAAACATATGTCATATGCTGCCCGACTGAAAAAACTCCAGCTCTATTCAGTCGCATACCGCCTACTCAGAGGTGATCTGTGCCTGACGTACAAGGCCATGTCCAATCCGGAATTAATGGACATGCTCCACCTCAGAAAATCCAAATCCATCAGAGCCACGAGAGCAAGAGACTTAAACCTCAACACAGAAATAAATAGGACGTGCTGGAGGGACAGATTCATAACCCAGAGGCTCCCTACACTCTGGAACAGAATCCCAGTCCATGTTAGGCAGAGCCCCTCACTGACTCTATTCAAGAGAAATCTTGACGAGTGGATGGGAGATCGTAGGTTTACCCCGGGGGTCATCTCTGTGTCACTACTAGACAGAGGCACAGTAAACTAAACCCTAAAAGGGCATAGTATTCTCATCCTAAGGGGTGGTGAAAGCCACACACACTCTGGCTAGGCTTATAAATGCCCTAGGGCAGATAGCCTAGTACGAACCTATGAACCTATGCTCCATTTGTCTCGATCTGTCATTTATATGGAAGAATGTTATAAAGAAGAAATAATGGATATCAGTCTGTCAAAATATTTTCGTGACCCGAGAACTAGTGAAACTGAAGCAGCCATGTCATCAGTCTGGCATAAAGATCCGCATGGACTCTCAGAAGGGAAAATCAAAAGTCATTTGTTTAAAGGAAGCAGAAACAGAGCATCCATGAGGAACTGCTGAAGGACTGGGAACTAAATTAGTCTGAACCAGCAAGGAGCCACAAAAATTACCTTCACCAACACCTGTCTGACTTGAAGAATAAACTCTGTTATCAAAGAAAATGCGAAAAGGCATATTAGCAGACCAGTGAGACAGAATATGAATGTGCTTGAAAGCCCCCTCAAAATTCTCATAGCTTTCCAGCATGACACAGAGATAAATAAGACTTCCAGCGCTTACTGATATATCACATATCACACTGTCCAAATGAACGGAAATTCTTCCTTTGAAGAGACATTCCTGCAAGACTTAACAAGGTAAGAAAAAATGCTTTCTTCTTCAGAACACTGAAATGTAAAGGCTGATTCCTAACAAAACCATAAGACCTGGTCTGTGTTCCACAAGGTGTTCTCTCACTCAAAGATGATCTCTCTTTTGTTAATGATACAGAAGGGGATGGTGGAAGGACTGGCTTGTCCACTAGTAATTTGGTGAATACGGCTCAGGACTACGTGATGGTAACAAAACTGCTTTCTAATTTGAGGTGAAAGCATACTAAAGTAGAACTCTGATGTGTATTTTTATTTTATTACTAGTACGCTTTCTTGATACTGGCACATTATTTGAAATAGTGACTTTATATATAGAAATATATTTTATTTTATTTACATAATTCATGTTTTCTCCAAATTTTTAACATTTGTTAGAATTTCATCTGTTTTGCAAAGAGTATTGTGATACAGCACTATAATAAAAGTTGAACAGATTTTAGATTCTTCCTATTTGTCTTTTCGGCTTTTCCCGGTTATGGGTCGCCACAGCAGAACTCCGGTCTGCTAATGATTGGCAGTAGATTTTTATGGTGCTGAGTTGCCAGTCCGATGCCCACCTACAGCAAAGGCACGCTTATTCATGCATGTCTTTTGGAGGCCACTTGACCGTGGGGAGGACATGCAGACTTCACACAGGAGGCACTCCAGCCGTGAATCGAACAGGAGAACCTCTTGCTGTGAGGCAACAATGCTACCCCTGTACCACTGCGGCTTACATTTTAGATTCTTCCTGTATGTTTATTAAATCCTCATCTGGGATTCCAAGGGACCTTTCTCCAATGAAACTGCCAGCATTGTACTCTTAAGGGGCACTACAACTCCCTTTGTGGTAAGTATCTGGAATGAGGCACCATCTCAAATGAAACAGTCATTAAACATAGCACCCACAGACACAGCGTGACAGATGTTAACAGTATGCAACGAAGAGCAGGGACTGTCAACAGGATACTCTGAAGTCTTTCTGAGGGTAAAAATGTTAAACAAGTCACAATATTTAGGCAATCTATTAAAGTCAAGAGTAAGGTGGGACTTTGCAAAGTACAGAATGATCCATTAGGAATGAAAGATGTGAAGCACAATTTCCCTCTGTCTGCTGAGACTGTGTTTGCCATCAGCCCCCCTGGAGGCAGTAATTCATACAGGAAACACTTTTTTGCCCTGTAGCCTCAAGCACAGGCTACTATTAACATGCATATTGTAAACACTCCTGGAGCAGTTTCGATGCCAAAGGGGAGAGGAAACAAAACCAATAGTGACTAGCTCTTTTGTGGACGAGGAGAAATATTCTCAGCTGCTCCCTTCCTTTACAGATTAGTAACAGTCTTGTAAACACAAGGATTACAAGATGTATCCTGTGGATAGACATGGGAGGAGTGACTGAAAAGTTAAACATGTGAAATGACTGTTTAGGGATAAAGGCGTTAAGGCTGCTCAAGTCTCAAATTTGAGGTCCCTTGTCTTTTTAGTACAAAAAGTAGTCTGGAAGAATATGCAAATCCTTGTTGATCTCAGGAATTCCTGAAAAGCTCTCTTCTTTTTTTAATCCCACCTTCCCACAGGACTGAGCTTGATGGCCCCTCTACCTGCACCCAATTAGAACATTCATTCTGAGATAATGGGAGCCAGGAATCCCTAAGTAAGGCAAGAATCCAACAGCACATTTCTATCTGCCTGCGAATCCTCAGTCACCTCATCTGCTCTGTGACATGAGTCAGAAGGCAGGAAGTGTGCCAGCATGCTGTTATTGTGGGGCAACCTACCACAATGGAAACCCCTCTTCCCCTGCAGTGGTTCTTCTGAACTCCACTATATGTTGCCTTCTGAAGAGAAGCATGTCTACAAATACTGAATTACACCAAGCTTATTGTGCAACGTTGCACATGGTATTGTGAGCTCATTAGGCTCAAGCTCCACAGGGTGAATGCCTAGTGCTCCTGGTAGGTGTCAACCATGTGTTGAGCCATAGCTGCCTTTCTACTCCCCAGGATGGGCAAGCCAGCAATGGACAATCACTCCAATCCTTCCCGACTAGCTTCTATAGGTGCCTAAGCCTCTGTTTCAAGTTGAGTCACCCACAATGTAGTCAGAGCAGTATTACTCTACACCACAGAGCTGGCTTTGATGGCTCTCTTACTGAAGAAGTTCTTCACCTCCCTCCTTTCCTGGGTTTTGTGAATGGAGAGGGGGCATATGTCATAGGTAGCAAGGAGATGGGGAAAGGAAAGGAAATGAAAGGAGTTACAGTCAAAAGCCTTTAGCTATGAAGTCTGTTATATACACCTCAGCAGTAATAGCAACTGCTGCAAAACACAGAAAGAGCACCACCATCCATTTCCACTGGAGTGATCAGAGTGGGAGTCAGGATTACAGAAGACCACCCTGTAGCTATCCACAGCTGCCTTGAAACCACCAATGATTTCAGTCTCCAGGCCAATGCATTTGCTGAACCCCAGCTGGAATCGTCTGTTAGAAAACCAATGAATTTTGTTGCAGGGGATGCTGGTTTCAGTGAAACCAAAGGATCTGCTGACTTCTCTGCATCCTACTTGCTGGCATACTAATCTCAATCTCTACATATAATCGTGTTATTTTTCTTTGGTTCCACTGAAACCAAGATCCCCTGCAACAGAATTCTTCTGGGTTCTAACAAACCTTCTTCAGTTTGTTCCACAAACTAAGGGTCCATTTAACATGGAATCTGTAAGGAACAGCTTCATATGCTCAGCAAATGGGGTAAGATGAAGTCAAGCATGACAGTAAATAGGTGTCCTATATACATTAGTGCATTGCAGGGACTTGTGGGCATTCTCTCCTCAGAAATCTGCATTTCATCCAAGAAAAACCTTTGAGAATAGAGACTGCACATGAGATAGCCTAATGTCTTTATGGGCAGTGGGAGGATAAAACATTATTCTCAAACCAGTTCAGAGCCCTTCCTGTCCATGGAATGGCTGGCAAACATCAAAGACCAGAGTTCCACTTCACAGCCACAGCAGACGCAATAACATCAGGCTGGGGAGCTATCACTCAAAAAGAATGTATTCTGGGGTAACAAAACATATGGTCAGCTGTATGTGGCATGGGGGACACAAAATCTGGATATTCCCAAGCAAATTCTGTTTTGGGATTTTATCCAACCAAACCTCTATATATTGCATCCAATGTGTGCTGCAAACAAACTTACCACCACCTATTAGATGCAAATATATTTCTCATTAAGTATGCCGTGACAGTAAATATTTTTTATGGGCTCCAAACCCTCTTCAACTCCTGATGGGGTACCTCTGCAGCCACAACCCTGATGTTGAAATATACCACCTCCAAAGTCGCACCAACTAGGAAAAAATAGTGCATTCTCCTTTCTTCTGAGTTAGTTCAGCCACAGAGGTATTATATTTATGGAGGTGTGGAAGCAGAGCCCCCCCCCAAAAGAAGCTTTACTCAATGTCACTTTGTACTCTGCAGCATCCATGCAGGGCAGCATGATAGGTGGGTAGCAAGACAATAATCCTTGAACTGGATATCGTTAACAATGTTGATTCTATCTGGTCACATCTCTAAAAACATCCACTAAATATGACACCCCCAAGGAGGATTGTTCTACCACCCTTAGGTTTGCTGCAGCCGTTTTCAATGAGGTGAGACCACTTACAAACACCAGCTTCCTCTCCTGTATCAAAATAAGTGATCTCACCAAATTATGTATCTGCTGGAGGAAAAGAAGCAACCTCCTCCTCATCCATATCCTCAAGTATGGGATCATTGTAGTGATCAGTGCAATCAGTGATAGGCTGATCATGCCTGTGTAAATCCTGCAAGGGTTTTACACATAAAACATTGGAACTACTGAAGCTATAAGACATTGTGAGGCATGACAAGACACGTGTTATTGTGTTATATGAGAGTGTGACTGTACAGAAAATAAATGCAACAAACTCAACATAGCAGTCCTGGTCTTGCAAGTGTTTTTTTATCCTAAAATATATCATGAAGCATGACATGGTGCCAGAATGGGATAAGATTAAAATGAAATGCCACGGGAAAGTGGGCTACAGTATGGACTCGTGGGAGACTCCAAAGCAGACCTATAAAAAGCCCTACCAACAATTTTGCTGATATTTCCAAAAGGTACTGACTCATAAAAATTGCTGAACAGCAAAACAGAAGACAAAGGGAAAAGATACATTTAAAATGACAAAATTTAGTCCACCACAGCCATACAACTTTAAAAAACTGTCAACATGGCCAAAAAGGAAGGAAATCTGCTGCAATTCACCCCAGCTCACTTCTCCCAGAAAACTACCTTTAATATACTGCCATCCAACAAGGCCAATATAGAACTGGTATGTCATGCCCAACTAATAAGTATAATTCTATTCCCCACCCTAGTATACACCTCTCCTATCCTAACAAATCTCAGCTCCTCACTATCAGCTAAATTAGAACAATGCTACAATAAACTAGCTAACTATATAGATCACATCATGTCCCTGCCTCTCTCTAAAACAACTAAACTGTCTCAAACTAAATAATTCTCTATTGTACTCACAATTAATTACAACCTTCAAACTACTACACCACCCAATCTTTTCAGTCTATCATTCAACCTTACACTACAAAGAGACCTCTACATTCCACTGACAAATCATTACTCTCCATAACTAAACTTAACAACAATGCAGGATACTCCCTGTATTCACCCTGCATTGCTAACAGATAAAATGTTATTCACTCCACTTAAGAACTATCTACAACCTGACAGACTTGACATGCCATCTGAAACAACACCTGATAGATAAATGGCTCTGCACCGGCACCACCCTTGGTTAAACTGGTACTAGTACAGCTGTATAAATTCCTGACATAACTGTCTGCTGCACAAAACGTAATGTACTGGTATCACAACTGTACCCTCCTCTGTCACCTAGTCTTCTTTATCTTCCTTGTACCCTCTCCCCTCCTTCCTTTCTTTGGGCTGCACTAACACTTTACCTTATCTTTCTATGTTCCAGATTCTGAACAAATCTTTATAGTAATACTTTTATGTAAAACCTGACAATCTATGCATACTGATGTTATTGCACTGCATAACCTGACATGTATTTAAAAGATATATTCATATACAACCTACGCAACTTATTTTTAATCAAAACTGTTAGTAAAGGATGTAACTGATGCCAAGGATGTCTGAATGATGGAACTGTTGCTCATGAATGAAGATGACTGTGAATGATGAAACATTGCAAGTGATGTCTGTATAATGGAGATTTCCTCCACTTAAAAATGGCACTGCTCATTTGGACCTTCCCAGGAAACAAATGCCAACAAGTAAATAAATAACTAAAGTTTGTATGCTATAAAACAGCAGCAAAAGTTGGAGAAGGAAGGTCATGATATTAAGATAAACTCCATTCTTATACAATGAGTAGAAATGGTGAAAATATGTTATGTCTCTTCACACTTGCTGAGGATTAAAATCTAACATTTGAGGCTGTGATAGCAAAGCTAGATGAACATTTTGTGCCAAAATGAAATAAATTACATAAAGAGCATGCATCCATAAATGTGTTCACAAAATGAGCGACTCTATGGACGCATGCATGAGACATTTCTATAAACTGGAAGAATACTGTGAGATTGTTGGCATTAAAATAAGCATCAGAACTGTTGCATGCACTGGAGACCACAAGATTCACTAATGTTACAGGTTGAACCAAATTTTAAGATGGAGAAAGCTACAAGACTGCTCATCAATCTGTATAAATTAGAAGCAAGATATGAAAGTGGTGGAAGACATTTATTTATTTTACATTTGTTGACCGGGCTAGTCTAACTGGATATATGTCCATTTTCAGTAGAGGCCCGGGGAGAAAAGCTCCAAGACAAATACAGAGAAATAATGTTTAAGGTTACAGTAAAGTTAACACTGAAAAATACTAAAATACATTTTACAACACAATGGTTAAAACTATTTACAAAATATAGAACACGATATTCACATAAAGTCTATCATAACAGTTTCTGGTTAACAGTTCTGCTTACATATGCAATAAAAAGCAATTAGGGAGAGTAGAGGGAATAACAGAGGTGATAGGTTAGTCAGGGTTGCTGTAAGGGCATAACCAGTTTGTTCTGAGGAGTATTTTCAGTTTTTGTTTGAAGAGGGGTAGGGAAGGAAGATAAGTCAGTTCAGTAGGTAGAAGGTTCCAGTTTTTCCCAGTAGTGTTTGAGAACAGAGAATCATCTGTCATGTTGTTCGAATTACTTATGCTAACTAACAGTTTATTTGATGATCGTAAGTTAGTAAGATTTTTGTAGGGGGTAATGATGTTTGAAAGTGTTGGAGTATTATTTGGGTGGTAGAGGATCTTATGTGCAATGATAAGTTGACTATATTGGAGCTGATTTTGTAGTTCAAGCCATCCTAGTTGTTTTAGATTCTCACAGTGATGGGTTCTGAAGGGATTACCAGTGGCAAATCTGGCAATGTTGTTATAGGAGGTAGCTAGTTTGAGAAGATTATTTTTTGACAGATTATTATTGATTGGTGAGGCATAAAGGAGTGTTGAGATTAGATGTGAGTGGGAATTGTAGTTCTTGCTACAGGAGTGAGGAAGGATTTGACTCTATATAGGGAGCCCATTTTTCTGTTTTTATAGTGTTATTATATGGGAGTCGAAGTTAAGGTTGTTGTCTATAGTAATTCCTAGGAGCTTGGTGGTAGCATCAGGGGATATGAGGGTACCATTATTAGAAGTAACAGAGAAATCTATAGGTGTAGACTTACGGGTAGGGGTAAAGAGCAGGAGCTTAGTTTCTTTAGGATTCAGGAGGAGCCAGCATTTTAAGAACCATGACTTCACTATGTTAAACATTTTCTGAGTTAAGGATTGTAGTTCAGATGAAGATTTAGCTGTGCAGATTATTGCTGAATCATCTGCATATTGTATACAGGTTGCATGAGGAGTAGCTTTGCAGAGATCATTAATAAAAGTAGAGAATAATAGAGGACCTAGAATGGAGCCCTGGGGGACACCTAGTGTAACTGGCAGGTGGGATGATAGATTATTTTCCCACATAACAGCTTGCTGTCTGTCACTCAGGTAAGAGCTGAACCATTGTACAGCTAGAGTGTCAACAGAAAGTGATTTGAGAATATTTATAAGCAATGTGTGGTTTACCATATCGAAAGCTTTTGAAAGATCAATAAATAGAGCTAAAGAGACAGCATTGTTACTGCGATTTCTGTTAATGGTGTCAGTGAAGGATAAGAGGGCTGTAGTGGTACTATGGTATGATCTAAAGCCATGTTGGCTTTGTGCTAGTAAGTTGTGTTGAAGTACGTGGTCTAGAAGCTGATGATGAATTAAGCAAAGAACATCCAGTAACCAGAGTAGAAAGCATGGTGGAGACTGGTGTGCATGTTGAAATGAAAACAAAAATAATGAATTCAGGCAAGAAGGGTGTACTAAATGCCAACTTATAAACACCAAAAAAGAAGATAAAGTGCCGTATAAAGCCAAAAACCCAATCCTTCAGCACTACGAATGTCACCAAATAAGCACAAGCAGGCAAATCTTCCCAAAACAGTTTTAATGCAGCAATAAAGGCTCTCCAAAGTGCATTAATGACAGCAGCATCCACAATACGTTTTCGTCACTTACTTCATCAGATAATATGACAAAACACCAATAGCCTTATATACCCTCACCTAATTTAACCCAACCAATAAAAACCATCACATATATTAAAATACTGTGTTCTAAAATTTTATCTAAATAAATACACCATATCATTGTTTAATATGTACTTCATAAATAACTCTATAACAATCTATCTATACTATAAAAGTTAAATAAATTCATAAAACTTAATCATACACTGTTATAAATACATAAATAAATATGAACAAACTACCTATCTATATCAAACAAAGCTCCTCATTAGCACTCTTCAAGAAAAATCTTGATGATTGGATGGGAGATAGGAAATTCACCCCGGGGATCACTTCTGTGGCTCTGCTTGACAGGGGCACAGGAAAATAATTTTCTTGGGTGGCAAAAGCCAGGGTACCATTTGGCTAGGCTTATATAGGCCCTAGGGCCAATAGCCTAGTACCTACCTATGAACCTATGAGTACAGGGAATTATACTGGCAAATTTACTTAGAGGCCAGTAGATTCCCTGGTTTAAATTATGCAGTTTCCCTAGCCCCAGTTCTTAAATTAAGGGCAGCTAGGCTGTAACAATAACAAAATAAAAACATAAAAAACATTATTTACATAATTTTATTTATATTAAACAACAATAATAGTATTTTATTTCTTAGTTCATTCAGTCTTTTAAATTAGTTATTAATATTACCACTAGAGAGAGCTATTTTAAAGTAAAAACAATATTTTATTTATGTATTTATAACAGTGTATGATTAAGTTTTATGAATTTATTTCACTTTTGTGGTATAGATAGATTGTTATAGAGTTATTTATGAAGTACATATTAAACAATGATATGGTATATTTATTTAGATAAAATTTTAGAACACAGTATTTATATATATATGATGGCTTTCATTGGTTGGGTTAAATTAGGTGAGGGTATATAAGGCTATTGGTGTTTTGTCATATTATCTGATGAAGTAAGTGACAAAAACATATTTTGGATGCTGCTATCGTTAATGCACTTTGGAGAGCCTTTATTGCTGCATTAAAACTGTTTCGGGAAGATTTGCCTGCTTGCGCTTATTTGGTGAAATGCCAACTTATACATTGTGAATCAGGGCTGTCCTTGTTGCAAAGCTGTAGTTACCAAAAATATAATATAACGGGACATTTTACCATTGTATGTAAGATGGAAGTGATTGAAGAGTTAGAAGCAGAGGCTAAAAATAAGAAAAATGTAACTAAAACTTTTCGGGGGGGAGGGGCTTTCTGATAAAACAATCATACCCAGATAATGAATGGCATTTCAAACTTCCAATTCATGCCACTCCTGTAAGGTTTAAGATATATACTGCAGCAGACAGAACTGTAATGTCACATGGCACATACAGAAGCATATTTAAATATCTGCAATTGGCCTCACCAGAAACTGAGGCTCAAATATCAAGCTAAGATACTAGCCATGGCCAATAGGAAAGGGTACAAATACCAGGTCAGGATCTGTTTTGCTTCATGAATCGGCTGCTGACCAGAACCACTGCACACAAACCAAGTTTAAGCAGAATCAAAACTGTCAAAATGAGTGCTGATGTGTTTGGTAATGTTGAACTCTAAACAGAAGCCAATAAACAAGGAGACAGATTTTCCATTTTTGCTTGAAAAATGGTGGTAAATCCCAAATTTAGACTGCATGAGTGTTGGAAAAAGGAGATTTTCATTGAATTTGGTCTTTTTAGGCCACAATACTTATTCACTACAACCTGCATTTCTTCCCATGTTAGGCATAAAGGATGGACTAGTCATAGCAGCAACCCTTTATTTAAGGAAAGTCAGATAAGAAGGCATTACTGATACAGCCTGGAACGCTGAAATCCTTTAAACGGGTGGCATAGCTATTAAAGATAATATAATCTGAGATAGAAACTTTCATCACTCAGCAGAATCTGCTATCTCAGAATGAGAAAGATCAACTTCTCCAACATTAAATAAATGTTCTGGTGAAAACAAGATCTGTCAAAAGGGCCTGAAAAAGAAGTGAACTACTGGCAAAATGAAGACCATGTTTGCCTGGGCCAGACTGGGACCATTAGCATTATTCTGTCATTGTGAAGTCTGGCTTTCTGAATGAACCTCATATGCAGCAAATATGGAGAAATAACAAAAAGAAGACCATCCGGCCATAGGTGAGTTAGGTCATCTGTCATCCAGCTATGAACAGGAGTTATAATGTTTTTCGCACAGCTGATACTGGCTGGAGATGCAAACAAATCACATACTGGTGCCCCATATCTGTAAAACAGCTACTTGGCCTCGGAAGGGGTAAAGAATCATTCATAAGGAATGACACAATGGTTTATCCTGTCACAAAGGAATTTTTTTCTCAGAAAATACATCACTACAACAAAACATGTTGTTTGTATAGTCCAGTGCCACAATTTCATGGTATCTAAGCACAAGAATAATAAGAATAAATTGTGTGTTAACCAGGATAGTGGAATGATCTACATAGACCCACTTCAACCACAGCTCAAGAACGTCTGATCAAAAAACTAGCTTAGAGTCACACAGAGGCTTTGGGAATCAAACCCAAGACTGTTGTACAGTCTAGGTCTAGCAGCATATTGTCTTAAACCTACTTCCACTACCTTAAACTTATTGTCAGTTTGTTTACAATTAATATAGTGACATTAATTGTACAATAACTGCCTTGTTATGAAACAAAGTGGTGTTTGAACAAATGTTCATAGCTGTTTAAAACTGAAACTCCATTCTATCTGGTTAAATCTAATACACTGGTATTCTACTCAAAAGGTAAGTATGGTGGACACAGCCAAAAGTCCATACAATTAATGTCCAGCATCTGTCATCTTAGTCAAACAGCTCTCATCCTTAAAGTATCTAGCAACAGATACGCAACAACATGTCTTAGTCAAAAAATGCAGCTCTGTTTCCATACAGTAAATTAACCTTTTACCCCTCCATCTCCAACTCCATTGATAATACTTAAGAGCCATAAGCTGCATCTGACTTGGTCACTCTGTTGGGTCTTCCTGACTCCTGCTGAACTGAGCTCTGTCCTTGTTACTGCAGACTCCAGCTTCACAACCTCAATTTCAGGAGTAGGTATTCTATGTGCTACAGACTGGCCCAGTGAAAAAACACACTAAGACTTTTTTTTCTGTTTATCTTACTCTTTACCTTAACCAGCAACGAATTTGCTTTCATCCTTAGGTTCATCAAAATATACCTCACACTTCTCCTTTTTTGAAACAATGCCTGAAAAATCCTCATCCTCAAACAAGAATGTCCTACATGTATTTTCCCTTTTATTTTACCAATACCACTTTGAAAGTTCACTGACTGTCTATAAAATATAACATTCTGGTGCTAAAGAAGGCTGGTGGAGGTGTGTCCAACACTGGGAATGACAGCAGTCCTCTTTCTACCACTTTTGTTTTCACAGCTGCAGCCCCAGGCACTTGTAACTTCATTAGCAGGTAACATATAAACTCTTCAAGTCTTTGGAGTAATTTTTCTAAAGTCTTTGGCACCACTTGCTGAGGCACTGTCTATCTTCTAAACCCTTTACTTCCTCTAAGGTGTCTCACGTCTGACTAACAGATATATCAAGGCAGTCCAATGCTGTAATGTTGTGTCTATGAGGGTGCTTGTATGCACCCCTATTTTCTCAGTATGTTGTTCTGCAGTTTCAGCCTATTAAGGGAACTCATCAACAGAGCCCCATATCTTTCACAATTAATCTCTCAGTTTATGTAACTTATGCAGCAAGCTAATGCTGCACTCTATTACCGTCTCACCTAACACTCCACCATACGCTCTCTGGGGCAAACATCCTATTTGGTGAGGCCTCAGTTTCATGCCATGCTCATCACATCTCAAGAACTATTCCTTAACATGGGACAATCTCACTTTCAAAGAAAATGAATACCTTCACTGACATGAGTGGAGCTCACATGGCAGTGTGACTACATCCCATGCCACTTGAACGTGAAGTCCACTATACAACTAAACAATAACTGCAAAGCATTCTAAACAAAACAGCTGTTATAAAATATACACAACTTCCTTTGAGGGAGGGTGGGAGGAGAAAGAGAAACAGGTTGGTATTACTGGATCCACTGTAGCATTGCCATGCCAGAACTTGTCCAAACTATGGACAGTGCTTCTACCTCAGAATGGTAATAAATGACTGTAGTCCCTCTGACAACTTCCAAAATATCTTCAACAAAAATATTATTGAAATGTGCTACAAGTGTTACTGTTTCCCTAGCTGAATGTGTCCCAACCCAACTACACCTTACAAAAGTTTTTTTTATAGCAAACGATTAAGACAGTACATTAGCTGTTTAGACAGTCTGTTTAGTAACATGCAGGCCTTTTTCATTTTCTCAAATGAGACAAAAAAAGAGATGATTTTTTTAAATATAGTGTAATATCCAAGTTCCCTGTGAAGATTCAGCATATTGCAGTCAATAGTCCCCTTCATTCTGGCAGTCTGAGTAAAAGACCGAGCTGTATAGAATGATTCAAAATTACTCCAGATGCACTCATTGGTATGACAGTTGTAGTTCTCTTCAGTGGCATTATTTCATTACAAAGACCAAGTAAAGCAGTTTACACTTCAGAGCTTGAAACTTGTAAATCATTCTGCCTAAGGTAAAAGAGTACATAAGCAATAACTCACAATCTGCCTTTTATTGTCTGAGTTTAAAGTTTTAAGAATAAGAAAACATATACACAGCAAGTCTGACTCAAACAAATGACATAAATAGTCCATGAGTCTTGGTGCTTCATATAGGAGTATACAAGGGGTCTAATACATTGTAAAGCAGTCCAAGTGACAAATCTCTACTTTTGTCAGTAGGATTTTCACATTTTTTGTCTCCTACCTTTCTTTAGCATATTCAGGACTGGTTAAGAAAAGGAACTGTTAGGCACCAGCATTCTAGCCTTCGATTTGACAAACTGAGTTTTGAGAAAGGGACGCAAGAGTTTGCAAGCGCTTATGTATAGCCAAATGTAACGGAGGAAAAGTGATCAGGTTCTCCAAAAAGGAAAGTCGTCATTGGCTCATCTAAGGCACAATCACTAATATTATACTGTTTCCTTACAGTTTAGCTTTGGCTAGTGTGTTCTTAGTTAGATGGAATACAGGGAATGAATGCATTAAGGTTAGAGTCCATGGAAAGAAGAAAGCGTCGGTCTTCACAATCGTCACATAAAAAAGGAATAAAAGATTTTTGACTTATCTGTCCTCCATACAAATGTTTCCTTTACATACAGAGGAATGGAAATCATCAGTTCCAGTAAATCTGCACATCAGTGCCTAAGATTTCTGAAATGTCACGGTGCCTTCTTGTAGCCCTGCATGAAGTTCTAAGACAAGCTTGTCTAATGTGTAGCCAAAGGGCCACAATATATTGTCTGCACCCCATTCTGTGAAAAGACAAAAAGAATGCGGCTTTGCCAATTTACCAGCTGTCTGTTACTTATGCAGCTCTCCATCCTAACCTGCACATAACTGGTTTCTTCGTTTATTATTTCTTTGGATCATACATAGCATACTCTTCTGAAACTCTTGTGCAATTCAATTCTTGCTGTTACTCTTACAGCTCTGAGCTCTTCACTCACCTTTCCCTTTATGTCCTGAGTGTGTATGCGCGAGCGCGCTCGTGTGTGTGTGTGTGTGTGTGTGTGTGTGTGTGTGTGTGCATGTGTTTTGGGGTGCTAAGTGTTCTACATTTGAAGCCTGGAGCTGACATAGCTCCTGTATCTACTTGACCATGTACCATGGTACTCCTGGACTTGCTGAAATGTACTGCTGCTCTGCCATCAGTGACAGAGGTCAGGAGTAAACCGTAAAGCTTTAAGGTAAAAATGTATTCACTGAACATTGCACCACCTGAATAACAGCATTTTTGCAAGCAATGCCATTCTGTCAACACTGGTCACTTACCTAGTGTTCAAAACTGAAGCCTGGAGTTGTGAAGGGGGAACTATCCATTTAATCATTTCATCATATGAAGAAAACAGGTCTTGGCATCTTCTTCTATGCTCTCAAACATGGCTGAGATGGAGTTCAGTACTGAACCCTAAAACTATTAGGTGGGTACTATATACAGAGAACTATTAACGTAATTGCTGAACTCGTAAACATTAACCACTGATTTAAAGTCCAGGACTGAACCTAGGAGCTGTAATGTCAAGGCTTTATCTAGTAGGCCTCCTTACTATATGGTAGCTTTACTGTCCAAGTTAAAATATGCAGTCCAAATGTAGTATACTTTCATTGGGCAAATACCTGGTGACCAAAATATCATCTTTGAAAAGGCATGTATAATTCACAGGAATGTTATTCTGCTTATTATTTTACCAATCTCTTTTTGGTAGTGATTGTGTGTTTTATTACAAGGTTACCAATAAATGTAAGAACGTAAAAAAGCTTAACACGGAAGGTTGTGTTTTCAAAAGTGCATGGTCTGACGAATATTTTGGCAATAAACATGGGTGTCATATGTGTCATTTTCAATTTAATTTATCAGGAAAACACAGCTATACATAAACTCTACAATATGAAACACCTCATTATAAAACACATAATAGATTTATATGACATCTATGGACTTACAGGATGAAAGCCTGGAAACAAAGTGTTATTAGCCAACAGCCCGCATAAAAAAGTAAAAGTTCTAAATCAGCAACCAGACTCAGATATTTGACAACTGAAGTGACAAGGAAGAAAGCAAAGACATTTTTCAAGTAGTGATTTTGTTAAAGGTGGCCAGGAAATATTTGTTGATATGTCAGCTGCCAAGGAGGAAAAGCCACTAGTTGAAAACTGTGCTCCTCCCTACAAATCACTACAACACTAGTGGACCACATCAAAAAGCATCAGTGATAATCTCAGCAAAAGTGCAAACACCTACCAGGTTTTCAGCTTGGCACTCAATGAAGGCATCAGTATTGGTGACACTGTGAAGGCGCCAGTATTGGTGACACTGCAAAGGCACCAGTATTGTTGACACTGCAAAGGCACCAGTATTGGTGACACTGCAAAGGCACCAGTATTGGTGACACTGCAAAGGCACTAGTATTGGTGACACTGCAAAGGCAACAGTATTGGTGACACTGCAAAGGCAACAGTATTTGTGACACTGCAAAGGGAACAGTATTGGTGACACTGCGAAGGCACCAGTATTGGTGACACTGTGAAGGCACCAGTATTGGTGACACTCCGAAGGCACCAGTATTGGTGACCCTGCGAAGGCACCAGTATTGGTGACACTTCTCATGTGGTCACACTTAGTTGAGAACTTGCCAGATCATTTCTTGTGGAAAGAGCTGCCGAGTATTTATGCAGTGCAGTGCAATACAACAAGGTAGGATACTTCTGAAAACTGATATAGATACAAAAGAATAATAAACGTTATGGTGTCACAATTAATAGTGCCCCTCCATTAGGATTGGGTGGTTTAAAGATGTAAAGCATGTTTCTGCTACAGCCAAAGAGTAAAATAACCTGCTGATTATGACAGTGTCATGGGGTGGGGGGCTCATGAAAGAGAGTACAGTACAGAAAGCCAGTGGGCTGATCTTGTCAAAAAAGGCTATTAGGATACCAGATTTCATATAAGGGAGCATCCATTGGGCAGGAAGAAGTCAGTTTGTTAGTTTACAGGTACTATATAACTCTTGCTGCTAAATATTTGATATTATATAGATGTTCAATCATACAAGCACACAAAAAACACATGCAAATGCTCAGAAGCCTATTTTCTGAGAGTTGCACCTTGCCACTAACTCTCTTACTACCCACCTGTCTGTATGTCTGTCTCAGTGACCCTTGACCCACCTTTTTTGGCTCGTTTTTAAACTATGTCTTTCATATTACAGCTGCCCTCTCTGTGAAATAATACTTTCTTAAAGGAAGGCTATTATAGTTAAGGTGCTGTAGCTCGAAGTACAACTCACAATCCAAAGTGATACAACTCTTTTCCACTCCAAGTGCAAAATAATTACAGACATTATCATATAATCTTTATATAACATATTAAAGACATTATCATATAATCTTTATATAACATAAGGACACTGCTGTTTCAGAATCTAGTAGACACGAATCTGAATCTCATATTGGCACTAACAGCATATTTCAAAATCAGTAAAAAATATTAAGCACAAAGAATTTTTTAGTATAATGAGCAGCTGAGAAAAGGCTTATATCTTTGTATATTTAATACTGGATTTAACATGAATGTGTATGACTATATAAAACAGGTGTCAATAAGTTATTTTACAGTTATGCCAAATTCATTTGTTCAAATGGACATGGCACTGTATTAAGAACATGTAATAATAATGCTTATTTTAATGTTCTCCGTTCTGTAGAACATGTTGGAATACTTGAGTTTCATATTTTACACCAGGTACCATGGACTGCTGTATTGACTCTGCCCATAATCTGAGCGTACAATCTATGATCTCCTTTGCAGTGTTTAATAAGGCATTTAAATCATTTAACAATAATTTTCACATAACTGCAATGGTTAAGGAATTTTAGAACAAATAAACAAGTGTTCCATTGATGCAGATAACGCTAATGGGTTACTTCTAAATAAATGTGGTGTTTCTAGTTGGTCCCCTTCACTTCCAGATTCAGTTTTCTAACTGAATTCATACATGAATGCTGGACAAATACAGGGCAGATTTCAACCTACAAAGGTGTAGTTAGAAGAATACTCATTTAATTGTTATCTTATTAGAATAACTAGCATTCTGACATATTAGTAAAGGGAATATCAGTACCCAAACTGAAAATAATGTTAAAAGATTGCTAATAATCAACATACATTTACCAGAAGCAGGTCAGACCTTATCATCTTGGCTGAATTTCTCAAGCGGGTGAGTATGGCACAGTTCTGGGACTAAAAACCAAATGCAATTTCTGGAACTACACAGTAATAAGCAGCTATTATTTTTAGCCCAGCTGAATGTCAGAATAACTCACATTATTATGTTTTCACTTTCTTCACAAATAAAATCAGCTGTATACACTGGTGGCTATCTTCTAGGGGTAGGGTAAAGGAGTCTGCTGCATATGTTCAGCTGACATTAATAGACTGAAATATACTGTTGTGCTCTGTGTTTTCTTTCACTTTCCATTGTAGTTTGACTTCAAAGGGGTGCACAGAAGGTGTCTGCCTTTTGAGGTTAGGGCTGCGACATCCTGCTATGTAGATGTGTGGCAGCAGCAATTTGAAATATATCACTAAGCCCAGCTGTCCTTTCACTTCCATACCAAATTACCATTAGAGGGGTACACAAAAAGTGACTTTTTTGAGTAGGGAGGAAGGCAGTCAGCCCAGATATGATTGATGTGCCCTCACAAGCATTCTTTTAAGTTTACAGGTGACTACTATCCAGTTTATTTATAACTGCTGTGTTGTCATCCTTGAACATAACTTTATTTCTTCTTTTTCAAAACAATAGTTACTTTCCCAAATCATAATTTTTGTTCAAACCATCAATAGACCAAAGGTTGTGGAAAAAATCTCTAAAATGCACCTTCACCTCATACCATGTTTTATTATACTTTTTGGTACATCAGAAAATTACTGGAAAGGGTCTTTTGTCTAAATTATATAAAGTGATTAAAAAAAGAGATGGAATTTAATAAGGAAAGCTATTGGAATTATTTTAAATTTATAAATAATGAACCTCCCGATGAAGATAAAAACATTATTTTATTTTCATCTAAACAAACTACAAGTTCACCTAAATGGAGGTTATTTTCTTGGGGGTTCCTTTTTTACACAGCATAAAATTGAACTAATGTCCAGTACTAGAATAGTCTGTTGGAGATGTAAGTTGGACCTTAAAGGTGATTGGCATCATATGTTCTTTGATTGTGACATACTCAAAACATACTGGAATTAAATTAATGTATTCTTGCAGTCTCTTTTCTCTGATAAATTTTCTTTAACTAAATCTTTGGCTTTATTCAATACTCCAATTTCAAAATGGGTTGTGAAAATGAAATATCCCCTTTAATGGAGCATTCTAACTGTCGCAAGGAAAGTAATAACAAGAAATTAGAAGAATGATTCTGCTCCCTCTTTTAATGAGTTCTCTAATATCTTGACAGAAGTTTGTTATCTGGAACTCATGACCATTAAGTCAAGGACTCTGACTCACTTCCTCATATAAAATATGGAAGAACTTATAAGAACTGTTAAATAAATAGCAATGGATACACTTGCATTACTTTTTAATTCAAAGTATTCTTCTACTATATCATTTATGTAGTAGACACCTTTGTAAATAGTTGTTTTTTTGTGTTTTATCAATTGTTGTTTGCTTCTTTTCTTGTATTGTCATATATTTCTATTGTTTTAAGTGATATTAATTGTTCTTTTTTTACTGAAAAAAAAATGTTTTAATAAAAGCTTTTATAAAAAAATAAATCCACAAGTTCTGGTGGTCTTGTGGCCTCCCAGTTCACAACTTAATTAATTTCTTTCCTAGACAGTTATTACAGTATAGTCTTGGCCATTTAGAATGGTTGAAAGGATGTAGGAAGAAGATGACACATAAAGTAAAGTTTAGTGAACAAAACAAAGGTATTCTGGATAGTATGAGGAGGCAAGAATGGCAAGAAAACAGCAGAGCACTGGAGTGTATGCCAGGGTGACAGTAGCTAGCAGGGGTTGGGAGTGCCATGGAACAGCCTACCTAGGGCTCCATATCATGTAATGCTCCCCATGCAGCCACTGTGTATGGCATTTAAAAATGGGTGCTTCGGGGTGTGCCTTGCTAAAAGGGTGTGGCCAATATGAGCAAAGGGTGTGTTATAATTCTGCAGGGGTGTGGTTTATTTGTCAGGAAATGGAAGAATGATAAGGTGGCAACCCTACAGGAAGGTACAGAGGCAACAACAAAAACAGAAAGGGACCTGAGCATACTTGTATCAGATGATCTAAGGCTAAACCATCAATGTGACAAAGAGGCAAAGAAGGTACAGCCCCGATAGAAAACAAAAAGCTTGTATCTGTTTACAAAGACAAATGTTAAAATGTCCCCTGGAATTTCTTTTCTTCCCCTACTGCATCCCAGTAATCAGCCCTCTAATGACCCAATCAGACCATTTGCTCCTCTAAAATGTGCCAGTCTTAGGTGGCTACAGTCCAGGCAGCCTCAATCTTAGGTGGCCACTTTTCAGGCAGCCATCCAGGTTTTCTAGTTAAGCTCTAATGTCTAATCGGTCAGAGACATGCAGGTTTAGCCCCAGACATGCACACTATTATATATAGCAAACTCTGGCTACAACATACACTGCATAAATGCCCCCATAGCAGCCCAGTTGTTGCTGCTGGCAATCCTGCTACTGCATGTTGTTACAACTCCACCTACCCATCATGCCAGAATGGGCAAACTGCAGTGAGCTGTCCCCTCCCACCTTCCATCATTGTTTGGGTTGCTAACTAACCCAGGTCATATGGATCACAGTCAAAGCTTCATCCCTCTGCACCACAGAACTGACCTACAACTCTAAGTGGAATATTGTGCACGGTTTCATAGGCTTCATTTTCACGCAGATATAAACAAGACATGGGAAGTATAAAGTAAGGCAACAAAAAGGGTGTATAGGTTCATAGGTGGGTACTAGGCTAGCTGCCCTTGTGGGCCATTTTAAGCCTAGTTAATTTCCCTTTCAGAAGAATCAAACCCTGCACCTTGTATCTGTGAAGTAAACACCTTAGCCATTATACCAACCCCCTAACCCAGTCAAAAAATAAATAACCAAAAAACTAAATAATTAAACTTGTAGTCCTGAATAAAGATGATAGTGAAGGATACAACAAAAACATTTAAGAACCTCAAGGGAATCCACAGCATCACTATTTAAAAAAAATAAATATCTTGGACAATTATGGGGCACAATTTGAAAATGGAAAGTAGAAGGTGCAAGGAAGTTCCAAACAATAATGGAAGATGTGCCAGCATCAAAAAAGAAGGGCATTTGAGATTATATGGAACAGACAAGGCAGATTTTATTCAGAGTAGGATTAAAAAGAAATAAACGGTTAGTTTTGAAGCATCAATGGCTTATCCAGATTATGGGAAAAGGGGCAAATTAAGTGGACTAAGTGGTTCTTATCTTCTGTCAAAATATATGTTTTATACAGCCCTATAGCCCTATGAGGTAAAGCATCTTGGGAATATAAGTCTAAATTCATGGGAAGTAACCCAAGATACTTCATTAGACAAAACTGTGTAATGTCAAATAACATCACAATGAGCTAAAGAAAATTCAGAACAAGTGCTGACACAAACAAAAGTCACAATAAAAATTGTAAGATACCATAACTGAATCCTTAGCCAAAGTAAAACTGACCAGTGTTCTAGAGCAAGTGACACTTTCTTCAACATAAAAGACCCAAATAAATGAAAAAAATAAAACAAAGAAACCTTGAGCAAATGCCCTGAGCTGAATTATTTCTTAGAGTATATGCCTGAGTATCTAATTCCTCAGTAAAGCAGTTCTTTATTAGTGGCTTCGTGATGCAGAAATTTTGATGCTGACAATACTTAGATGATCTAGGTTCACACAGCATCCCAGGTATTGGAAGAGCCAGGTGATGCAGTCTCAACCATACTGAGAGGAAAGCTCTGGAAGAGCCAGGTGTGGAGGGGTAGGTGAGAGCAGCTGATGCAGTCTCAACCACAGTGAGAGAAAGCTGTTGGTAGATATATCTGTGGAAGGGTAAATGAGAGCAGCTGATGCAGTCTCAACCATACTAACAGGAAGGTGTTGGTAGAGCCCTGCTGCAGGTGCTCCACCACCTGACACTACAGCTCCAGAGCCTGTCAAACATCATACAAATATTCTAACTGCAGATCTTAGGGGTGCAGAAGTGTGCAGCACCTGTACTAGCCCACCAGTCTGCAATGTATCATGCATCTGTTCAAACCCAGTGGGGGTATATTAGCAGCATATAAAATCTCCTAAACTTTCCAATAAGAGCAGCAATCCCAAGTTTTCACATCTTCTCCCAGTGTCCTAGTATGACAGAGATTAGGAAGCATGAATGTGCTGATAGTGGATGTAGGTTAAATGGTCAAAGGGGCCAAATATATATATATATATATATATATATATATATATATATGTGTAAAATGCTACACCTACACCATTCTGCACACTAACAAATACACAAGTATTTCTCCCTGATTAAGCACAATCAGTGCAACACTACTCAGTCTTGAGTCAGTGTTTATAAGAAGATGGGTCAACTATAATCTACAGACAGGTCTACTACATGTGCTTGAGACACATTTGCTTGAGATATCTAAAGCAGGTACAACATTTCTGTATCATGTAGTTATGATGAAAGTAAAAAAATAATAACGGAGAAAATGCCCTAAAACAAACAGTTGCCCAAAATTAGTGACAAACAACTCTGCAAACTAAACCAATATCTTTGTTTAGCACTGGTCTGCTGCATTATTATTAATGTGAGTAGCTTGACATGTGAACAATGAAACTGATAAAAAAAACGATTACATAACAAAGCTCTGGCCATAGAGCAAAAGTTTAAAATATTAAATGCAAATACCATAACAATGAAAAACATCATCGGAAATACACTCAGAAACCTATGAAATAACTCAGCATAAATGACCATTTAATGCAACTGCATACCATTTTGGGATTACCTGAAACTGTCACTAACATTATTTCATACAACAAATTATTTCATATAAATGGAACTACAGAGTACAACTTTTTATTGTAGAGAAAGTTTTGATATTTAACTGACAGGCAGCTTAACTCATAAATGTGAACACTAGATCAAAATTCAAAATCCCACCCTATATCCCAGCCATCAAATATGCATCGTCAGCTTCTATTAATTAAATTCCTTTCATCACTGAATTATTTTTGCAAGTACATGCCTGCTGACTTGCAATAAACTGCACTCTTTGAATCCTGTGATCTGCAAAACTCTTGTCAGTTGTGAAAATGACTTACTCTTTAAAAAGACAATAGCACATCTGAATTACTGATGACCACCAAGTAACCACATTCAGCAGTGCACTATTAGGTAACAGTAAGATTGTTGAGTAAACTGTCATGTCTTCAATAGATAAGATTTGTAAATGCAAATCAAAAATGTGTACTAAATATTGTTGTAAGGTAAAGGGACATACATACATACATACATAGAAATACAGCAAGAACCTCAGCACTGAAAAATTCTGCCTGAAGAAATTTATTTTGAAAACTGAACTGTGCAGGTTCATTTGATCAATCTGATTCTGGATCACATATCTTAACTGTGCAGAATTTTAAAGAATGATCAGATTTTCTGCCACATAATTTTGGTCTGTTTCTCAAAAAACTTGTGGTTTTCTGATAAAATGCTGAGGACTGAAGTCACTAAGTAATGACAGACATTTTACATTTTAGACTTTGGATCTTTCAAAGAATGCATGCAAACACTAAACTATTCATCAGCTTTCTAAGTTTTAAGAGCAATGTTTAAAATCTGTCCCTATGTTTGGACCCACCCACCCATTATTTTTGACTTTGTTCCGATTTTTGTAATCACTGAATCAGAAGGTTGATGGTTGCAGTCACATCAACTTTTGCATTTAACATAACCACAAAACTCCAGTGTATAAGATTGGGGGGGGGGGGGGGTCGCTCATAGAATACGGTATTATTCTTGACCAAGACTTAATAGCAGTCTTGCTTCTTTTTTGAATGAATGTCGAGATTCTCGACATTCATTCAAAGATAAATATATTTATGCAAGTTCAAGAATATTAAACGTTAATAAAAAAAACTGTCCACAGAGACACGTTAGTATGACTGAACAAACGTCTTACGCCCCTTGCTTGTTGTTATTTCACCACTAAACGGGAAATAAGCGCACAGATTCTTTTCTTCTTGTAAAGCGACACTGTCTACAACTTGTGAATTAAGCGCGCCTTACGGGTACACATATGCTATTAAAAATGACCTGAACTGTACTCTTTGGCTCTTAGTGGCACTGTATGTAAATAAGCCGTTCGTGGATACATAAACACGTCGTCCCCTTATGCTTTAGTCATCTCAGTATCAAAGGCAAGCTCTGGGAGTCAGCACACCTGTTAGCTGAAAGTGCCAGGTGCTAACGTGCGTTAATTATAAAGCACTGTACTTACATCAAGGGATGTTCACAACTTCCTGCACATCAAAGGAGCTCAAGTACAACACATGTACGGGAATAAGAAATACTGGCTGGTTGTATGGACAAGATGCTGGTATGGAACTATAAGCAAAGTGTCATGGATTATGGCGCTGCATGATTTAAGATCCTATAGAAGGTCCTTACCAGAAGGCTGCATTTGAGCAGATAAACAGACTTGCACTAACAAAGGGCCTCTGCCAGCTTAAAACGTCAGTGATTCTGTTCAGGAGTGAGATGTCATTCTGGGCCTGGTTGCTGAATCTAACAGCATCCCCTTGCACTTCTTCCTCCTCCTCCGCCCCGACTCCAGCTTGTCTCTCTTCGCTCAGCATCACGCTTGACTCCAAAGAAGCCTCTACACTGGTGCCAGTCCCTGCATGTTGCACAGGCTCTGTCTCCTTGCCAGGGCTCGCCATGTTCTCACTCAGCAGACACTGCCTGTTGAAAAGCTGCTGATGCCAGCCTTCCGCCTGCCTCCAGTCCTACCCACGCAGCGCTGATGTTGTTGGGATAAACTCGCCCGCTCCAGCAGCCAACAACCCCCTGAAGGTGAGCTGCGTTTCCGACTGGAATGATGAAGAGGGGTGACGTCACTGCAGTGCAGAAAGTGAAAAATGACGGAACTACAGTACAACAACAAACCAAAAGCCGCCGTCCAAAACTGGTATTAGTAGTATTAATAAATGTAATAGTTGGCGCGCGTTTATAATGCCTAATGATGAGAAAAAAAAAACATTATTTGCAGTGAGTTCAGACAAAGAGAAACATAGACCACACACCAACGAGACTGCATACCTTTCAACTGTACAGATTTTCGCAGAATGTCCAGATTTTTGCCTCATATTTTTGGACCGTTTTTCATAAAAAATGTGGTTTTCTGGCAAATTAGCGGCAAATCATTAAATAATGAAGTTAGAAAATAATAGCATGCATTTGAGTTTCAGACTTTATAACCTTCAGAAAAATTCATGCTAATGCAAAACCTGTTATTATATCAACTTTCTAAGTTTGTAAGAGCAATATTTAAAAATTGTACATATTTTGGGGCCTTTCTCCCACTTTTATTTATGGCTTTGTCCCGATTTCTTGCTCTAAGAGGCTGAGAGGTATGATACTGGTGCCAGACACTAAGCATGGGTGCAACAGTCCGAGATACTTCATACGTAACCTTGAGCTCAGCGTTGTTATTATTTTAAGGAATGATTTCAGCGTACCGCTATGATTTTTTGTTCTCATATTTTTTAGCCTCGCCTCTCCTAGATTCACTGCTTTTCCTCACAAAGTTAGACACGTTTAATACATCATTAAATCAGACTTTGTATCACTTGCATTGACAATTTTTCTGTTAAATATTACATATAGATAGGTATAAATGAAAGCAATTGCTCTTTTTCTGACCTACTACTAGGATTTTAAAACCCTAAAACAGAGGGTGTGGTTCCATAATCTTCAAAACCTTATATATGCATGAACATTTATACACACGCACACACACACACACTCACTCTCTCTCTCTCTCTCTCTCACACACACACACACACACACACACACACACAGATGTAAAATACACGCGGTGAGACAGAGAGAGAGAGAGAGCTTGAGGGTCGCATTAACCACAATCACTTGTTATATTAATAGAATTTTCCAAGGTAATTACTAGATAACAAAGACGCCTACATTCCTCCTCAATGTTCTGTCTAATCCAAGAGGCGTTGAGAGTATCATTAAGAATCTCAGAATATGGTGATTATATTTGCTTTGGGGTATAACAGAACCTATTGTGTTCAAGATGACCAGTTAAAACGAACTCACTATACAGATATAAATTCCCATTAAGAACTGTAAAATTAATTAATGAGTTTCACTGGCTTATTTAGTCATGGTTTATAACAGCAGAGGGCTACTGTGTAAAATATAAAATGATGAAGCATTAGATAATGTAGCAGGATAGTGCATAGGAGGTGAAGGCCCTTTAGAAGATGGCTGTGCATCTTGTAAAACATGTAAAAATATGTTCCACATTTGTTTTAACTCTTTTTTTTTTTTCCAGTCTAAATTTCTGAAATTTATTTTGATAGATACATTGTCCAGCTATTCCGGTTGCACATAACTTTATTTATTTATTTTATTTTTTATTTTACATTTGTTGACCGGGAGAATCCGACTGGATATATGTCCATTTTCAGCGGAGGCCCGGGGAGAAAAGCTCCACATTTAGAGTAAATTACAAACAGGATAAAATAGATACATATTAATACATTATTGTAATAACCAACAAAGTTAGAGGATAAGGGCATATCATATATGTAATTAATAATAAAAAAAAATGTTTTTTGCTGGATAGCAGTCATAGACAAGACATAATTGTGAAACAGATAGACACAGACAAAAGTGTAATTTTACTTATACTAGATAGTCAAGTTTTCAAAGGAGTGAGAAATAGTGTTAGGTAGAGTAGAAGATTGAAAGAATCATTAAGGGGTAAGAGAGAAGATCAGGAGAGTACAACAGAAGGAGATTGCTTGATAGATGAGAAAAAGAAGTAGGCTAATAGGAAGAAGTTAATCTGGATATGAGCATTGGCAAAGCCAGTGAGACTGGAAATGGTGGGTAAGACTTTTTTTGAAGTGGGGTAGGGAGGTAATGGTGGTAATAATGGGTGGAAGGGAGTTCCATATCTTACCAATGGAATTGGCAAATAGAGCATCTCCTCCAGAGTTACAGGACTTGACTGTTTGAATGAGTGTCCTACACGAGGACCGAAGGCTGTTTAGATTGGTGTATGGTATGATTAAATTCTCCAGTGCTGGGGACTTTTCAGGGTGTTTGAGTATTTTGAATGCCTCAATGAGTTGGTTTAGCTGGAGAAGGTTTGGGAGTTCTAACCAGCCGAGGTATTTTAGGTTAATACAATGATGAGTTCTGTATGGTTTACCAGTTGCAAATCTGGCTATGTGATTGTAGGAGCATGATAGTTTATTTAGGTCTGATTTATTAAGGTTGGTAAACAATGGAGAGGCGTATAGAAGGGTAGAGAGTAAATGCGACGAGCAAGGGTTACTTTGCAATTGGTGTTAGAAAGGATTTGATTCTATATAGTGACCCCAGTTTCTTGTTAACGGTCTTAATGGTTTGATTAATGTGGATGTCGAATTTGAGTTTATTATCAATGGTCACTCCTAATAGTTTCGTGTGGGAGTCTGGGAGATAATTGTCCCATTATTGGATTGTATGGTAAAGGAAGTGTTAGGGAGTTTTGGGTTGGATGGAAGAGTAATAATTTGGTTTTCTTTGGATTCAGAATTAGCTGCCGTCAGATAGCCACTTTTCTATTGCTGTAAAACAGCTTTGGGTTTTAGATAGAAGTTTGTCAAGGGATTTGTCAGAACATATTAATGTCGAATCATCGGCATATTGAATACAGGTGGCCTCAGGGATGACTTTATGGAGGTCATTAATAAAGACTGAAAAGAGAAGTGGACCCAGTATGGACCCTGAGGAACTCCAATGGTGTTTGGAAGGAGGTTGGAGAGCTTATTTTGCCAAAGTACTGCTTGCTTCCTACCAGAGAGATAGGCCTGAAACCAATCTAGTGTTAGGTTATCCAGGTGGAGATTTCTTAGGGTATCATGGAGTAGTCGGTGGTTAACCATGTCAAAGGCCTTTGATAGGTCCAGAAAGAGTGCTGAAGATATATTTTGTTATTCCGGTTATGGTTTATTATATCAGTAAAAGAGAGGAGGGCCGTAGTAGTGCTGTGATTGGGTCTAAAGCCATGTTGAGAGTTGGTGAGGAGATTGTTCTGGGTAAGATAGTGAAGGAGTTGTTTGTGTAGACATTTTTCCATGATTTTGGCTAGTGGTGACATTATGGCTATAGGCCGGTAGTTTGATAATTCAGTGGTTGAGCCACCTTTATGGAGTGGGATTATGTATGATATTTTCCATATTGAGGGAATTGTAGATTCGGAAATGGTATGATTAATAAGTATAGAGATGGGGTAAGCTATGTCATCTGCAGCTAGTTGTAAGTATTCAGCTGGCAGAAGGTCTGCGGAGAGGGTGCTTGGTTTAAGCTTTTGAAGTAAGGATCTAATGGAGGAAGTGGAGACTGGTTGTAGGTGGAAAGTGTGAAGAGTTTTTGGAGTGAGTTCTGTAACAGTGGAGGCTGTGGTGGATAGTTGGTTAGCTAAGGCTTGGATAGTGTCCGTAAAGAAAGTGTTAAAGGTATTGGCTACTTCTTCGGGGTTTTTATCTGATAATATTTCTGGGGTAGGAGTGGAGGATTTCCCAGGATGGAGAAGGTTATTTAAACCTGCCCAAAATTTTTGAGGGTTGTTTTGGTGTTTATTTTGAAGTTGGCAGTAGTAGTTTCTTTTGTCCATTAATATGGCTGTTTTTGTCACATTTCTTTGCTGCTGGAATTTAATGCGGTCTAGGGGTGATTTGGTTGTACGCCATTTTTCCCAGGATTTGTTTCTGAGTTTTATTTTAGATTTAGAGTCTTTTGTAAGCCAAGGTGTAATATTTGTTTTAGTTTTGATTAGTCTTTTTGGGGCATGAGTATTAAGTATGGTTAGGAAAGTGGTATTAAACTTAGAAACTGCCTCTTCTAGGGGGAGATACTTAAGAGTTGCCCAGTTACAGGATCTAAGTTCCATTTTAAACTTTGAGAGGTCAAAATGTTTCTTATTTCAATTGACTTATAATGGGAGGTGTAGGACTACCTGTTTTATTTTTCCTTATGTATGTTATAAGGTGATCGCTGAGTTCATTTGGGAGGGTCCCAGACATATACATTTGGGGTTGGCTGTTTATAAGGATCCAGTCTAGGATACTCTCTTTTTGGTTAGAGTTCCCAATTCTGGTAGCAGAAGTGATGGTCTGAGAGAATCCATGAAGATTTATATGGGTAGGGTTAGGCTCTGAGGAGCATAGGTACCAGTCAATGTTGATATCGCCCAGGATTATAGTTTCCTGTGGGTAGTTATTGGATAGCCAGTTTAGAATGCTCTCCAATGTGTCAGAGTTTTTCCCAGGGGGGATATACATTACAATTAGATTAATACTTTTTTTTCTATTTAGCTGTAGTTTTAGAGCAAGTATCTCAGCATTAGAGGTTTGGGGTGGTTGAGTAGGGTTAAAAATGACATTTAGATTGCTTTTGTAGAGCACTGCAATACCACCCTTTTTTATGCGGTCAGCTCTATGTATATTATAGCCCGGTGGTATGATCTCATTGTCATTGGTCCCTGGTTTTAGCCAAGTTTCTGTTAAACACATAATATCTGGGAGGTGGGTAGCTAATAGAGCATGCAGGTTGTGTATTTTATTGTTGATGCTTCTGATGTTTAAGTGGCAGATTTGGAGGGAGTTAGTATATCTTGGTGGGCTATTAGAGTTGATTTTTGCTGTGGGGCCAGGGTTCGGGTGGACATCTCCATCTTTAGTGATGTTTTTTCTGAGATATTCCACCAGCCTCATAAGTTTCTGCAACAATTTCTGACCTTGTTTAGATTTGGGGCGTGTTTGGTCTGGTTTATAAGGGTAGTAGTAAATAGAATTAGCGGTTTTGCTGTGTAGCTGTTGGGTTATGTGATTGATACTACACAGGGGTAGGGGAGCTTTAGTTTGATATCTGGGGTAATGGAAACCTGAGTAGGGCTGATCTTCATATTTGGTTATAAGGTAGAGTATGGTAATTACTGGTAGTAAAAAGGATATAATTTTTAGTGTTGTCCTTCTTTTTACCTGTAGGGCGGATTTTGTTATCTTTGAGCTGGGGTGCATTGCTGTAGGAGGAAAGTAGGAGCCTTTGCTTTTTAACGTTTGAAGGGGAGGAAGGTTTTGGTGTTTAAAAGGGGGTGGGGGGTAACAGTGAAGAGAAATTTGGTTGGCTAAGGAAGAAAGAGGGGCGTGGCTACCTAGCTATAAATGTAGGACTACTGGGGGCGGGTGGGATTTGGGGGCAGGGCGGGGCGCGGAGCGAGCCAGAGCGCAGCGAGGCGGGGTTTTCCAGTTCCAAATTGACTAGGGGCAAGTGGAAACAGGCAAGTAGAATTTTAATATAGCAAGTAACCCAAAACACAATATACTCTAACTGTGTTTTATGAGCTCTTTTTGTTTCCAGAATCTTTGGGAGATGTAATATTAAGTTAAATTTTATGGATTTTACTGCCGTTTTTTGAACCCAGTACACCAGCGGTTCTACATGTATAATAGTACTTATTTTAGTTTAGTTAGACTCTTGGTAAGTGATTAACCTTGTTTTTTTTCACAATTGAAGGCATCAAGTGATGAGAGCTTAGTCTGTGGGTACTGTTCAGTTTTAGCGACCCTCAGGATAGGTAGAATATAGCCAGCAGGGAGAGTAGAAAGGGTAGTGCCTGTAAGGAAACGCAGATACATAGACAGGGTTTACATCATTCCCTTTACATTTGCAGTTCAAATGGCAAGTAGTATGCAATGAAAAATCATAATTATTGGGTAAAGTTCAATGTTTAAAACACAGCGTTAGCAATACTCTAGTACGTTATCTATAAGTTGAAATCTAAGTATAGTCATTCATCCACTCTTAGAGTGTAAACAGTTACTGCGTAGTCTAATCCTCCCTCACTACAGCCCTGTGGCTGATACTAGTGCTACGCACTTGGTTGTTGTGCTACACGCTAACACTAAACATATGTAGAGCCCAGGAAACTAGGAATTTGTTAGAAATACAAAGCGCTAACCGCTAAATAACCACAAGTATGTTTAACCAGCAAATATTAAGAGTAAAGCCAGCAGACTTCAGTTCGCGGTAACTCTTTTAGTGATTACTGTTTAGGTAAGCGTGCTAACGCTTAGAATTAGCAGCCCTCTACGCTTTAAAAACTAAGTCCCAGCGTATAGATGCAACAGATATATAGTGATTTGTAGACAAATTTTAACACCATGTATTGTCGCAAACAAAGTCAATTCAAGATTGTATCATAGTAGTACAAATAGTCAAAAAACATTTACATACCCTGGTTTGTGGGCTAGCGACTAGGTTCAGGAACACAGGAGTAATTAAAGATTTAAAAATGGCGCTACTTGGGGGTAGATAAATAACCTCACCTGCGTCACAGGTAGGAGGAGGAGTAACAGACAGGTGGTGGGGGTTTTTCCAGTTCCAAATTGTTTCCAGTTCCAAATTGACTAGGGGCAAGTGGAAAACAGGCAAGTAGAATTTTAATACAGCAAGTAACCCAAAACACAATATACTCTAACTGTGTTTTATGAGCTCTTTTTGTTTCCAGAATCTTTGGGAGATGTAATATTAAGTTCAATTTTTATGGATTTTACTGCCGTTTCTTTGAACCCAGTACACCAGCGGTTCTACATGTATAATAGTACTTATTTTAGTTTAGATAGACTCTTGGTAAGTGATTAACCTTGGTTTTTTTCACAATTGAAGGCACCAAGTGATGAGAGCTTGTCTGTGGGTACTGTTCAGTTTTAGCGACCCTCAGGATAGGTAGAGTATAGCCAGCAGGGAGAGTAGAAAGGGTAGTGCCTTGGTTTTTTTCACAATTGAAGGCACCAAGTGATGAGAGCTTGTCTGTGGGTACTGTTCAGTTTTAGCGACCCTCAGGATAGGTAGAGTATAGCCAGCAGGGAGAGTAGAAACTTGAAGCCTATAAAATGCAAATAAGTTATATATACATATATTACCTATTTGCATTTTATTCATTGATAATTACATTTTATTTGTTTTAGAAACTTTCATTAAAAAATAAAGGCGAGAGAAGGGATACCTGCAACATGAAAGGAAAAGGGGCACCCCCCGGTAAATTACTATAATCCATAACAAAACCAAAGTATATTGACAGTAAGATTGTATATAACTGATCACATTAGATAGGTATAGCCAGGTGATATATCATAGCATATTGATGTAAGTGATTTGCAAGAGATCCCCTGCGCATTCATCTATATATTACATAAATCACCACACATAGGTTCATAGGTAGGTACTAGGCTATCTGCCTGAGGGCATTTATAAGCCTAGCCAGAGTGTGTCGGCTTTCACCATCCCATTGATTAATTAACTGATCCTCTGTCAAGCAGAGCCAATGAAGTGATCTCAGGGGTGTATTTTCTGTTACCCATCCACTCGTCAAGGTTTCTCTTGAGGAGTGTTAGTGAGGGGCTCTGCCTGATGTAATTTGGAATTTTGTTCCAAAACATGGGGAGTCTCTGTGACCAGAATCTATCCCTCCAGCATGTTCTATTTATTGTTGTGGCGAGGTTTAGCTCACTAGAGTGCGTGGCTTGCAGTGACTTGGATTTCTTTACGTGGAGCATGTCCATCAATTCTGAGTTGGACATGGCTTTGTAAGTCAGGCAGAGATCACCCCTGAGTAAGCGATATGCCACTGAGTACAGCCAGAGTTTTTTTCAGTTGGGCTGCATAGGACATATGTTTGAGGCGAGTAATCCTTTTGGTGAGGTACTTTTGTGGTCTTTCCAGCTGTTGGAAGTGTCTTGTGAGGTACATCACAAATGGGGCATTGTACTCTATGATGGGTCTAATGAGTGAAGACTAGAGGGGCACTATAACCTCTTTATTTCTAGATGCGAACCTTTTAGTAATTAGATGGGCCACATAGAAGGATTTCCTAACTACTTTGGCAATATGATTGTCAAAGGAGAGATTACTATCTACCTGGGTCCCCAGATCTCTTATTACCTCTTCTGTATTAAGGGGGCTGCCACCTATGTGGTAATTCGTGGGTGTTTGTTTTTCCCAAATGGGATGACTATGCATTTTTTGGCATTTAGCTTGAGGCCATGACTTTGACACCAGGTGTCGGTCTCAGTAAGGCCCTTTTGGAGGATGTCCGTGTCAGCCGGAGAGTCAATTATGGCTCCCAGTTTGCAATCATCGGTGAACTTGGTTAGCCATAGTCCTCCTGTGTTTGCCTGTACTTCTGAGAAGTATATGCCGAACAGTAGGGGTCCCAGGACTGAGCCTTGCGGGACACCACTTGTGACTGGTTTAGAATCGGACCTGGAGCCCGCTATTCTTACCTTGTGAGTTCTGTCTGTAAGCCAGTTGGCAACCCATCTCGTGACGTAAGGGTTTATGTTCAGGCTGGTGAGTTTTTCTGTAATACCCAAGTGGGAAATGGTGTCAAAAGCCTTGGCGAGGTCAAGGTAGGCTGTGTGAACCATGTTTCCCTCATCTATGGCCTTGGTGACTGTCTCGAAGAAATCAACCAGGTTTAGTAGGCATGATCTGCCCTTAACAAGGCCAAACTGGGTCGGGTCAAGTGTTTGGAGATTCCCAGTGTCTTTGTTAATGAGTTCCATGATGATGCACTAAATAGCCTTGCAGACCAGGCTAGTCAGGCTTATGGGGTGATAGTTACCAGGGGCAGTTGTGGCCCCTCCTTTGTGGAGAGGAATAACCGTTGCTGTGCGCCATTCTATGGGCACATAGCCTGTGGAGAGGCTGAGGTTGAACAGCGTGTTTAGGTGGGGGGTTAGTTCGTTCAGTAGTTCTTGCAAGATGCAGCCTGGGACACCATCTGGTCCCATTGATGCTGTGTTTTTGGCTTTTGAAAGGGCTGTTTTCACCTGTGCATCTGTGATTTTTGGGACACTACACTTTTCTGGTATTGTTGTGGGCCCTTTTGGAGGTGGGGGGTGAAGTTTGCACTGAATCTATCTGCCAGGATGTTGGCAATATCAGTAGGTTCAGTATATTTTGTGCTATTTTGCACTAGTTCAGTGCATATCTGCGAGTTGCCACTTAGATTCTTAACATAGCTAAAGAAGGCTTTGTGGTTATCTTTTGAATCCTTGGCTATTTTTCTTTTGAAGTTAGCCTTGGATGATTTCATGAGGGACCTTAGTTTCTTACTGATACTGATCAGGGATGTCTTTCCTTCTTGGGATTTGCTTTTTTTTCTGAACTAGTTTCCTCCTTCTATTGTATAGCCTGTTTATTGCAGGGGTCCACCAAACTGGTTTCCTTCTCTTAGAGGAGTGAGTCTTGGTTTTGTTAGGGATGGCACGATCCATGCATCCTTGTAGGGCTGTAAAACTTACCACCTCTGTCTTAAGTAAGGTGAAGTTTGCTTTAGAAAAGTTTTTTACTGTGGTTTCCTTAGTTGGGAGTGGTGGTGGGGTGTGGACATCCTGAGTGATTAGTTTATGGTCTGATCTAACCAGTGACGGGATGACCTCTGGTGTGGAACACCTGTTGCCCATGTTGGTGATGACCAAGTCCAATATGTTTTCACCTCTGGCAGGGGAGTTTACCAGCTGATCCAGGGCGTTTGAGTTGATGAATTCCAGGAAGCGCTGGGCCTGGGAATTTGTACTCGTGTAGTTTTCCCAGTGAATGGTAGGATAATTGAAATTGCCCAATATCAGCGTGTTCGGTAGGACCTTCATGTTTTCCAGTGTCTCCAGAAAGGTTGAATGGTGGTCCTGGGTCATGGAGGGTGATCTGTAGCAGGCCACAATTTGCATTGCAGATTTGCCCGATGTTAGTTGCACATGGATGATCTCCGAGGTATCATGCTGCACCACTAACCTGGAGGTGTAGGTATCCTTGATGAATATGGATACACCCCCTCCTTTTGTGTTTCAGTCTGTGTTCTGTGGCCGAAACGTGTGGTATGAGTTGTAGCCCGGTAGTACTGGGGTGCTCTCTGGAGTCTTGAACCAGGTTTCAGTTACTGCACAGATATTGATATTCTCCATACTGAGGAGTGCTTCAAGCGCGTGCATTTTGAGAATTAAACTCCTGCCGTTGAGTAGCATAACTCTCAGTTTTTTGTTAATTGTGCTGTTTATGGAGGTGGGTTTGACTTTTGAGCCTTGCCTAAAAAAGGGACTATGGGGGCAGCAAGAGCCTTGGCCAGTATTCAAAAGCCTAGGGGGTGACAGGTGCAAGCCATCTCTTGTGAAGCAACACGGCTTGTCGAGCATGTCGTCCCATGCTGACAGACACTGGATCCCCTTTGAATGACACCAGAAGCTTAGCCAATTGTTGAAATTGATCATTTTTTCTTTATACTGAGGTATCATTCTTGGTGAGGGCAGGATGCTACTCAGGGTCAGGGTCATACCAGCCTGAGCTGCATGATCAGAGAGCTCTTCCATGTCTCTTTTCATGTAGTCCAGGGAGGTACATCTCAGGTCATTCACACCAACATGAACAATGACAGAGTCATATTTGTACTTGTTCTGGAGTGACCTGAGTGCTTGTGTTATGTGACGGATTCTGGCTCCTGACAGGCAGCTAACAGTAACCTTCTTCTTGTCCAGCCTAGTGAGTGGGACATCAGTGTGCCTGACTATAGAGTCGCCTATTACTAGTGTGTTAGGTATGTTATTTCGCCTTAAGGGCTGTGATTGTGCGACACACTGATTTTGTGTTTTGTGTGTTGTCTGGTTTGTGATGGGAAGTGCAGGTTGTTTGGGTGTCTGCTTTGGAGGTTTCTGATGCTTTTGCAGGTTTTTATTTAGAGCCTCCGAGCATGATTTTGTATATTTATGTATATTTTTTGCCAGTGCTGTTTTAGTAGGTCGGTGTGCAGCTGGAGGTGTGGTGCAAGTGTTAACCTTCTCCTCTTGACTGTCTATTCTAGTCTTGGGAGGAGAGGGTTGTCTGTGTACATGAGGCAGTTGTAACATTGCCTCAGGATACCCAGATTCACCAGCTGGACTGGAGAGTGCACCTGAAGTTGCCCTTTGGTCATGTCTGAATAGTAGGGTGAGCTGCTTAGTCATTTGGTTGGTGAGGGGTGAATAAAGTGCCTTGCCCTGCTGGGCAATCAGTGTCAGGGTATATTAGTGCTTGCTATTAAGTCTGAGCAAGTGCTGGGCTGTAAGATGCTTTTTGAGTGCTTAGGTTGAGAGTTAAACTAGTTTCAAGGGAAAAACTGAAGAGGAGACTTAGGAATAATTTAACCATAGCTAACAAGCACTGCCCGGTGCACAAAACTGTGTAAATGTAGTTTTTATAGTAGGGAAATGAAAAAGATAGAAATTAATCCAGTATGGCCAATAAACTACTAACTTCTGGGCTGGAACCACTTCTCCAGGGACAAATAGGTTGCTCAAAGCTCCCCTCTCTCACAGGAAAACAGAGAAACTTCCTTCTATCCAAGTAAGGTATGGGCAACTCAGAAACTAGTATCACAGCCCTGAATTTACCACTAGCCTAAAAACTGGACTATACTAGCTTAGAAAGATGTGAAACAAGGAATTTTATTTTGTTTTTTTTGAAAAGATAAGGCAAAAACAGTAAAAAATACACTTAAAACAGCTTTAAATGACTACAAACGATCAGAAAAGGCTATCACACTTTAGTGTGTAGCCTACAACAGTTAAACAAATTATTTAAATAAAAAACTTTTTAAAAGTGCAGGCATTCAAATAAGTACAATATGTGAAAAAAAAACCAAGCTTTTAAATCACAATAAATGCTGGAAAATCTGAGTTTAGGTGGGAAACAGTTAAGTACAGCAAGAAAGTACAGAAAACTGATACTTAATCACTCCAAAGTCTCTCTTCTAAGCTAGAAGGCTTGTATCAGTTTAAGATTTTCTAGTGCTACCCAGTAGGTTAGTTACAGGAAAGATGGAAAACAAGTGCAGATGTCTTTTAAACCAGAAAGTTGAAAGAAATGGACAAACTGTCCAAAAGGTCAATAAATTATAATTTCTGGGCCAAGAACCTCTCCTCTTGTGGTAGACAGGCTACCTAGTGCTTACCACTCCCACTGATAAGCTAGAAGGCTTTCTTCCAACACAGAAAGGCTTGCGGGACTCAGAAGCTTACCAACAGTCCTGGATACAGCAAATCTGTACCTGGACTAGGCTAGTTACAGGAAAGGTGGGAAACAAGCGCAAGTGCGGCTCTTAAATCCAGAACATTGAAAGAGATGGAAAAAAACTGCCCAAATGGCCAATAGCTACAATTTCCGGGCCAGGAACCATTACTCTTGTGGTAGATAGGCTACCTAATGCTTACCACTCTCACTGATAAGCTAGAAGGCTTCACTTCAACACAGAAAGTCTTGGGGGGCTCAGAAGCTTACAAAGAGTCCTGGATAGAGCAAATCTGTACCTGGACTAGACTAGTTACAGGAAAGGTGGGGAACAAGTACAAATGTAGGCTTTTAAGCCAGAAAGATGAAAGAGATGGAAAACTGCCCAAACGGCCAAATAAACTACAATGTCTGGGCCAAAACTCACTCTTCCTGTGGAGGATAGGCTACCTAGTGCTTACCACTCCCACTGATAAGCTAGAAGGCTTCCCTCCAACATAGAAAGGCTTGGAGGGCTCAGAAGCTTACTAACAATCCTGGATACAGCAACTCTGTAACTGGACTAGGCTAGTTATAGGAAAGGCGGGAAACAGGCACAAGTGCGACTTTCAAACCAGAAAGTTGACAGAGATGGAAAAAACTGCTCAAACAGCCAATAGCTACAATTTCTGGGCCAGGGACCACTCCTCTTGTGGTAGATAGGCTACCTGATGCTTACCACTCCCACTGATAAGCTAGAAGGCTTCCCTCCAACACGGAAAGGCTTGGGGGGCTCAGAAGCTTACAAAGAGTCCTGGATACAGCAAATCTGTGCCTGGACTAGACTAGTAACAGGAAAGGCAGGAAACAAGTGCAAACACAGACTTTTAAATCAGAAGGTTGAAAGAGATGGAAAAGCTTCCCAAACAGCCATTAAACTATCATTTATGGGCCAGAAACCACACCTCCTGTGGTAGATTGGTTACCTAGTAATTACCACTCCCACTGATAAGCTAGAAGGCTTCTCTCCAACACAGAAGGGCTTGGGAGGGCTCAGAAGCTTACCAACAGTCCTGGATACAGCAAATCTGTACCTGGACTACACTAGTTATAGGAAAGACAGGAACCAAACGCAAAATGGGCTTTTAACCAGAAAGTAGAAAGACATAGAAAAACTGCCCAAATGGCCAATGAACTACAATTTCAGGGCCAAAACTCACTCTTCCCGTAGTAGATAGGCTACCTAGTGCTTACTACTCCCACTAATAAGCTAGAATGCTTCCCTCCAACACAGAAAGGCTTGGGGGGCTCAGAAGCTTAACAACAGTCCTGGATACAGCAAGTCTGTATCTGGACTTGACTAGTTACAGGAAAGGCAGGAAACAAGCTTAGAGTTTGTTTTTGTTCCAGAAAAGCAGCTAAAACAGCAGTAAATACAATTCAAACTGTAGTGCAGGCCAGCACACCCGAGTGTGTAGCAACACTACGGCAAATACAGTTCAAATCAATGCAATTAAATTAACAAATGACTAAAAAACAAGTGCAGAAGGCAGTAAATTAGAAGGCTAATAACAAGCAGTAATAAGTGCAGAGTAAGAACGACTGAACAGATAACACGCAAAAGAGCAACTAAGACAGTTACAGTAAGAGCAGCTGAATTATATATATATATATATATATATATATATATTTTTTTTTTTTTTTGAAAGAGGGAACAGAGCAGGATTAAGAGGCTACAGGGGTTGTCCTTCCCAAATGCTCTCTTTGTACACAGTAGGAGTGCCTGAAATCAGAATATGATCTCACTGCACTCAGTTGATTGAGCAAATGAGATGGGCCCAGAAGGAGTATCCAAATACAAATCTACAAGAGGGGCAGGCAATTTCAAAGCCACCAATGTTAACATCAAAATAAGAACAGGGAGGGTGGGTAGGAAACTAACAGTAGAGCGACAGCCACAACTTCACTTGAGTTAATATTCAGTGAAAAACACAAACAAATAAATTAAATACAGTACTATATGCAAAAGAGCAGATAAAAGTGTACTTAAATTCACTTGTACGTCCAGCTGATTTCAGTTAGATGTTAACCGGCCAAAGCTCTGATATTAAGCAGAGATAACTCAAAATGTACCACTTATATAAGGCAAGACAGTATGTCAGTGATAAGCTCAAACTACCCCCACTGCTATAAATGGCTACACAGAAATTCTAAAAAGTACTCTGTAGAGAGACAGCCACAACTTCAGTTGAGTTAATATTCAGTGAAAAACACAAATAAATAAATTAAATACAGTACTATATGCAAAAGAGCAGATAAAAGTGTACTTAAATTCACTTATATGTCCAGCTGATTTCAGGTAGATGTTAGCCAGCAAAGCTCTGATATTAAGCAGAGATAACTCAAAATGTACCACTTATATAAGTCAAGACAGAATGTCAGTGATGAGCTGAAACTACCCCCACTGCTATCAATGGCTACACAGAAATTCTAAAAGTACTCTGTAGAGAGACAGCCAAAACTTCAGTTGAGTTAATATTCAGTGAAAAACACAAATAAATAAATTAAATACAATACTATATGCAAAAGAGCAGATAAAAGTGTACTTAAATTCACCTATACATCCAGCTAATTTCAGGTAGATGTTAGCCTGCCAAAGCTCTGATATTAAGCAGAGATAACTCAAAATGTACCACTTATATAAGGCAAGACAGAATGTCAGTGATGAGCTGAAACTACCACCCCCCACTGCTATCAATAGCTACACAGAAATTCTAAAAAGTACTCTGTAGAGAGACATCCACAACTTCAGCTGAATTAATATTCAGTGCAAAACACAAATAAATAAATTAAACAGGGGCGGCTCGTGGCATCGGGCTGCCGGACTGCAGCCCCCTCAAATTAAAAAAGAAAACAAAAAAAAAAAGAAAACAAAAAAAATTATTTTTAAATTTAATTAAGCATGCAGCAGTAGTCCCGACTACCGTCGGTCTATGCACATGCTCAAGGCAGTCCGGCAGGACCCATAGAGGGACGCAAGGAGACGTCTGTGCACTTTTAAAGTGCACAGACACACTGGGAGGATACATCACATCCAGACTGCAGCAGCAACAGCCAGAACAGTCTCGGGAGGGAGCTTGGGATCTTGTCGTCGGGAAAGAGCTTTACTGGGATCTCGCAGGTCTTTGTGAGTATTGCGCGGGCAGGATATGGTATGGAGAACAGACAGGTAAGTGTATGGTGCATTTTACTTTATGTGTTGGTGCTTGTAACTGGAGTTGTGTATGTGTTAGCTGGTGCTTGTAACTGGAGTTGTGTATGTGTTAGCTGGTGCTTGTAACTGGAGTTGTGTATGTGTTAGCTGGTGCTTGTAACTGGAGTTGTGTATGTGTTAGCTGTTGCTTGTAACTGGAGTTGTGTATGTGTTAGCTGGTGCTGGTAACTGGAGTTGTGTATGTGTTAGCTGGTGCTTGTAACTGGAGGGAGGTGTGTGTGTGTGTGTGTGTGTGTGTGTGTAAATGCCCCAGGTGCTCATGGTGGTGTGGTAGGGAATACCTCAGGCTTGAACCCTGTACCCTGTATGCAGGTGTTAAAGACTTGAGTTCCCTACCCACCACAATTTGTAAAAAAATTGCAGATTTTTGTCTCATATTTGATCTGAGCTGTTCCTCATAATATCTGTGGTTTGTAAATGTTGCAATGCTTGATATTTGATGGTGTAGTAGTAGCATTGTTGCCTCACAGCTGCAGGTTCTCAGGTTTGATTCTTGGCTGGGGTTCCTTCTTTGTGGGGTCCGTATCTTCTCCCTGTGTTTGTGTGGGTTTGCTTTTGTGTCCTCCCATGTTACAAAGACATGTCTGCATTATTTCTTCCTGGGCCTCTGCTGAAAATTGTTTTTTTGTTCCAAGTCAGACTGTCCTGATTAACAAATGTTAAATAAAATTGACAGGCATTTGAATTTCAGACTTCAGGTTTCTGAATGTTTAATTCCTTGCAGATTTGATGGTGCAGTGGTAGTATTGTTGCCTCACAGCTATAGGTTTTCTGGTTTGATTCTTGGTTGGGGTGGCTTCTGTGTGGAGTCTGCATCTCCTCCTGTGTTTGTGTGGATTTGCTCTGGTGCCCTGCCATTTTACAAAGACGTGTCTGCAGTATTAATCCTCGTCTCTGCTGAAAATTGTTTTGTTCTGTCCATGCAGTAAAATTGACCGGCATTTGAATTTCAAACTTCATGTTCTTCAGAATACATAGTAGCACAACCTTTTTCTAGCAATTTTCTAAGTTTATAAGATGAATATTTTAAATTTGTCCCTATTTTTGGGACTGTATTCCCCATTATTGGCTTCGTCCAGGTTTTTGTGCTAAGGTTGACAGCTATGGCAAGAACTGAATTCACTGAATATGGACTGTAGAATTGTGCATATTTACTGATAAAGGTGCACTGTAGAATTGTGCATATTTACTGATAATGGTGGACTGTAGAATTGTGCATATTTACTAATAATGGTGGACTGTGGAATTGTGCATATTTACTAATAATGGTGGACTGTAGAATTGTGTATATTTACTAATAATGGTGGACTGTGGAAGTCTGAGTAGACTTTTTATGATAAATGTTCTCAACTGGGCAGTTTTGCCATTATGGGTGCACATGTTTTGTTTCATTGCTTACTGGAAAAATGTTCAAAACAAATTTAAAACACCCTCTAACAAGTGTACTGTATTGTACAAGGAATATAATTTTTAGTACAATGAGGAAGGTGTATCAAAGAGCACATGTATGTTTCATATGCAAGGGGCCTATGATTCGAAAACAGCCCAAAATTAATCTTTATCTGCCACTGGCAAAATGTATTTTCTTTGAATGTGGGTTTCAATGCTGTTTCAATGAATGTGAGTTTCAAGGGCAGAGAAGTTTTAATGCTAAGTTTTCATTGTGAGACTGCATTGCTTTGTTTAACAGATGACTTAATGTTTGTGCTGTAAAATACAAAATAAAACTTTCAAATGAAGTCCAATCATTGAAGTAAAGCAGTATGCACATTAGTGTTTATGGTAAATGGAGTGAAATAGCCAAGTAATGGTTAATTGGAATGGCTGCAGAGGCTCCAGTTCAACCATTATTTTGTCAGGGGAGGGCAGCAAACTCAGACAGGCCCAGCTGAACTATACCTCCCAACTGTCCAGATTTTCAAAGAATGAATAGATTTTGCTTCTTATTTTTGGTTTGTTGTTCATAAAATTTGTAGTTTTAATTCCTAAATGATTTGCCAGAAGTCACTAAATAATAAGTTTCAGACTTCATAACCTTCATAAAATGCATGTTAAAGTAAGAGCCGTTCTATCAACTGTCTCAATTTATACAAGAGCAATTTTTAGTACTGTTTATATGTTCCCCCAATATATTTGGCCTTGTTAAGATTTACTGCATTAACAGTTTGAGAGGTACATGCAAATAAATTGCTTTATAGAATTAGGCATAGCCAACCTCTCAACTGTCCCTGATTTTGGCCCAAAATGTTGTTCTTCCCCCTAATAATCCTTCTGAAAAATAGCAATTTTGGAAGAAAACATGGAGGGTTTACAATTAAGAAATAACTGTAATAATCAAAGTTATAGATTACTTGAAATGCATGTAGATTCTTTTATTTTGTCAGCTGCTCAAGTTAGCAGTACTAATATTAAAGTGTCCCTTCTTTGACAGGTAGAAGCTGTATTGTGTGTCTATTTTATATTTTTGCATCACATTTTGGTCCATTTTTCATAAAATTGTGTTTTTGGCAAATTAGTGACAAATCACTAAAGACTGAAGTTAGAAAATGACAGACATTTGAGTTTCAGATTTTATACCCTTCAGAAAATTCATACTAATGCAAGACCTATTCTATTATCTTTCTAAGTTTATTAGAGCAATATTTAAAAATTGTCCTTATTGTTGTGCCTTTGTCCCACTTCTGTGTATGGCTTTGTCCAGATTTCTTGCTCTTGAGGTTGAGAGGTATGACAAATGTGTTAGGGCCATCACAGTCAGCCAGAGAGATTTCAAATTGTGACATGCTTGTTGTACCCCACTCCCCATGTAGTGACTCTGGATGTGTCCAAGCAAGGCAAGGAGTAGTTGTATCTACCTTGGATGGGGAGGACACACTGCATAAGTACTACAGTGGCTTTTCATCTGTCCTTGATTTTGCAGAATGGTCTGGTTTCTGTCATATTTTTGTACTGTTGATTTATGCTTATTACTCAGATTTATGCTTATTACTCAAAGTGCCTGTTGCTCTGTGTTTAAGTAGCAATGCTTTAATGACCATAAGGTAAGCTTGTCTGACATCAAGATGCAAGTAAGCTTTAATAAGCATACTGTTAAAGAATCGCCAACATTGAAAGCCTTTCTGTTGTTGCCATGCAGAGAATACTTGACTAGATAATGTATAAGCCTTGGGTATTAAAGGACAGGATTCCATTATTTTAAAAGCTCATTACACTTGTTGGAGACTTCCAGTCATCTCTACAGACTTTACCCGTAAACTAAACAGAATGCCAATCATGTGTGGTCCATAACCTGTACAGTAATCCTTTAAGCAATGTATCTTGAGCTTGTTTCTTGTTTGCTTTTCATTTTTACTTTTATCATGTTTTCCCCATGAAACAAGTTGTCAGGCAGCAGGTCTTTTTGGATAAGAAACATTTTTACAAGTGGGGCATCACATAGATTTCTACTTTCAGCATGTTGCTTGGTACTTTAATAAAGCTGAATATATTATAATTAGAACTGCAGTGCAAGGAGAAGTGGTTTGAGTTGAGTGCTTCTGGTTTTTCTTATACTTGATTTTGACTGGCATTCCAGTAATGTATTTAAAAGTAATTTATTTTTCATGCCTCACAACCTTTTGTTTCCATCTAGATATTAAGTAAGCTGTCATGCAGCCAATGCATTGAAATATTTTTATTCTTCTACACTTATTTTTGTCTTGATTGGACTTTCATAATGATGGTTTGCCACCCAGGGCAGCGTATTTAATTAAAGTTAGTTTTTTGTGGTTTTGTGCATAGCTCCTCCCCTTTATGGTTGACCACACCCCTTCCCTTTGACCCCACCCATTCAGCGTCTCCTGCAGCCCCCCTGTGATTTGAAGTCACCAGCCGCCACTGAAATTAAATACAGTACTATATGCAAAAGAGCAGATAAAAGTGTACTTAAATTCAGTTATACATCCAGCAGATTTCAGGTAAATGTTAGCCGGCCAAAGCTCTGATATTAAGCAGAGATAACTCAAAATGTACCACTTATATAAGGCAAGACAGAATGTCAGTGATGAGCTGAAACTACCCCCCACTGCTATCAATGGCTACACAGAAATTCTAAAAAGTATTCTGTAGAGAGACAGCCACAACTTCAGTTGAGTTAATATTCAGTGAAAACACAAATAAACAAATTAAATACAGTACTATATGCAAAAGAGCAGATAAAAGTGTACTTAAATTCACCTATACATCCAGCTGATTTCAGGTAGATGTTAGCCGGCAAAAGATCTGATATTAAGCAGAGATAACTCAAAATGTACCACATATCTAAGGCAAGACAGAATGCCAGTGATGAGCTGAAACTACCCCCCACTGCTATCAATGGCCATACAAAAATTCTAAAATGTACTCTGTAGAGAGACAGTCACAACTTCAATTGAGTTAATATTCAGTGAAAAACACAAACAAATTAAATACAGTACTATATGCAAAAGAGCAGATAAAAGTATACTTAAATTCACCTATACATCCAGCTGATTTCAGGTAGATGTTAGCCGGCAAAAGATCTGATATTAAGCAGAGATAACTCAAAATGTACCACTTATATAAGGCAAGACAGTATGTCAGTGATGAGCTGAAACTACTCCCCACTGCTATCAGTGGCTGCACAGAAATTCTAAAAAGTACTCTGTAGAGAGACATCCACAACTTCAGTTGAGTTAATATTCACTGCAAAACACAAATAAATAAATTAAATACAGTACTATATGCAAAAGAGCAGATAAAAGTGTATTTAAATTCACTTATATATCCAGCTGATTTCAGGTAGATGTTAGCCGGCCAAAGCTCTGATATTAAGCAGAGTTAGATCAAACTGTACCACTTATCTAAGGCAAGACAGAATGTCAGTGATGAGCTGAAACTACCCCACACTGCTATCAATGGCTACACAGAAATTCTACAAAGTACTCTGTAGAGAGACAGCCACAACTTCAGTTGAGTTAATATTCAGTGAAAAACACAAATAAATAAATTAAATACAGTACTATATGCAAAAGAGCAGATACAAGTCTACTTAAATTCATCTATACATCCAGCTGATTTCAGGTAGATGTTAGCTGGCCAAACCTCTGATATTAAGCAGAGATAACTCAAAATGTACCATTTATATAAGGCAAAACAGAATGTAAGTGATGAGCTGAAACTATCCCCCACTGCTATCATTGGCTACACAGAAATTCTAAAAAGTACTCTGTAGAGAGACATCCACAACTTCAGTTGAGTTAATATTCACTGCAAAACACAAATAAATAAATTAAATATGGTACTATATGCAAAAGAGCAGATAAAAGTGTATTTAAATTCACTTATACATCCAGCTGATTTCAGGTAGATGTTAGCCGGCCAAAGCTCTGATATTAAGCAGAGATGACTCAAAATGTACCACTTATATAAGGCAAGACAGAATGTCAGTGATGAGCTGAAACTACCCCCACTGCTATCAATGGCTACACAGAAATTCTAAAAAGTACTCTGTAGAGAGACAGCCACAACTTCAGTTGAGTTAATATTCAGTGAAAAACACAAATAAATAAATTAAATACAGTACTATATGCAAATGAGCAGATAAAAGTGTATTTAAATTCACTTATACATCCAGCTGATTTCAGGTAGATGTTAGCTGGCCAAAGCTCTGATATTAATCAGAGATAACTCAAAATTTACCACTTATCTAAGGCAAGACAGAATGCCAGTGATGAGCTGAAACTATCCCCCACTGCTATCAATGGCTACACAAAATTCTAAAATGTAGTCTGTAGAGAGACAGCCACAACTTCAGTTGAGGTAATATTCAGTGAAAAACACAAATAAATATATTAAATACAATACTATATGCAAAAAGCAGATAAAAGTGTACTTAAATTCACTTATGCATCCAGCTGATTTCAGGTAGATGTTAGCCGGCCAAAACTCTGATATTAAGCAGAGATAACTCAAAATGTACCACTTATATAAGGCAAGACATGATGTCAGTGATGAGCTGAAACTACCCCCCACTGCTATCAATTGCTACACAAAAATTCTAAAAAATACTCTGTAGAGAGACAGCCACAACTTCAGTTGAGTTAATATTCAGTGAAAAACACAAATAAATAAATTAAATACAGTACTATATGCAAAAGAGCAGATAAAAGTGTACTTAAATTCACTTATACGTCCAGCTGATTTCAGGTAGATGTTAGTCGGTCAAAGCTCTGATATTAAGCAGAGATAACTCAAAATGTACCACTTATATAATGCAAGACAGAATGTTAGTGATGAGCTGAAACTATCCCCCACTGCTATCAATGGCTACACAGAAATTCTAAAAAGTACTCTGTAGAGAGACAGCCACAACTTCAGTTGAGTTAATATTCAGTGAAAAACACAAATAAATAAATTAAATACAGTACTATATGCAAAAGAGCAGATAAAAGTTTACTTAAATTCACTTATATGTTCAGCTGATTTCAGGTAGATATTAGTTGGGTAAGCTCTGATATTAAGCAGAGAAAACTCAAAATGTACCACTTATCTAACACAAGACAGAATGTTAGTGATGAGCTGAAACTATCCCCACTGCTATCAATGGCTACACAGAAATTCTAAAAAGTACTCTGTAGAGAGATAGCCACAACTTCAGTTGAGTTAATATTCAGTGAAAAACACAAATAAATAAATTAAATACAGTACTGTATGCAAAAGAGAAGATAAAAGTGTACTTAAATTCACTTATATGTCCAGCTGATTTCAGGTAGATGTTAGCCGGCCAAAGCTCTGATATTAAGCAGAGATAACTCAAAATGTGCCACTTATATAAGGCAAGACAGAATGTCAGTGATGAGCTGAAACTACCCCCCACTGCTATCAGTGGCTACATAGAAATTCTACAAAGAACTCTGTAGAGAGACAGCCACAACTTCAGTTGAGTTAATATTCAGTGAAAAACACAAATAAATAAATTAAATACAGTACTATATGCAAAAGAGCAGATAAAAGTGTACTTAAATTCACTTATACGTCCAGCTGATTTCAGGTAGATGTTAGCCGGCCAATGCTCTGATATTGCCTGTTTTCAGCAGAGGCCCGAGGAGAAAATCTCCAACAGAAAAATAGAAATTTTACATATTGACATAGATAATGCCTCCTCTTTTGTGCTGATCAACGTTTTCATAAAATAATTTTTTAGTAGTATTTGACAACTAGTAATGTTGATGGTGGAGTCCACCTTCTTTCAGGTACCCATTATTTTCTAAGTATACTCCAGTGCAGCCTAGTGTAGGATGTTGGAATTTTTTCATGCAACAGAACTCCAAACATCGAGAGTGCTCTGAACAACCCCCCCATACTCTGACATTTTTACCTCTTCCTTTCAAAAGACGTTTGAGTGCAGGCTAGTGGTAATTAGATTCTCCAGTTACCCAATGCTTCTTGTGTTTATTAGTAACACTAGCCAGACATTCCAGCAGATAATGAAGGTATCTGAGCAGGCATATTGAAAAAGACCTTATAGAACACTTACAAGCCAGAGACTGATAGTGCCATTAGCAAGTAGTCCATATCCCCAAGGAATAAGTTCATTTTTATGGGTTCATAGGAAATACTATGCTGTTGCTCTAATGGACTATTTGTAGCCTAGCCACAATGTCCCAATTAGAATTCACCAAGATATGAATTAATAATAGACTCCATTGGAATGAAGCACATTATACTTATTTTATTTATTTATTTTATATTTGTTGACCGGGTTTGTCTGACTGGGCTACAATGGCTCATTTTCAGCAGAGGCCCAAGGAGAAAAGCTCCAACAGAAAAATAGAAATTTTACATATAGAATACATTCATCAGTACCACACATTACTGCATTACAGTGTCATACATTACACTGTGGCAAGTGAAATACATACAGAAATGCATTCATCAGAGGGATGCATTCATAATTGCATATTATATACATAATAGTGCAATAGTTACATAGCTGAAATATTTTACTAGTTATGTTTGTACAGTGATGTTGCAAGAGGAGATAATAAAGTAGTAAGTTTGTTTACTGAAGGGAAGAAAGAGTGAAGGGAAGTAGAAGGTTATAGGGGAGTGTTTACAGGGGATAATTACATTGGCAGGTCATTTTTTTCAGGAAGGTATTTTTTGTAGCAGTTTTGAATTGATTGGGATGTTCAAGGGATCTTACATCTAGTGTTAGGCTATTCCAGGCCTTGGAAGGGTTAAAGCTATAGACTAGGTGACCCATTTTGGTCTTTGGTTTGTAGATTTTTAGTAGGTCTTGTTCAGAACTGCAGAGTAATCCAGTGGGTAGGTAATGACAGATTAGAGATGAGTTAGTTGGACAAAAAGAGGGTTTGTAGAGAATGGAGTGAATAATCTGAACTGATTATACTGAATCAGATTATGTAATTCTAGCCAATTTAGTTCTTTTAGTGAGAGGCAGTGATGGGACTTGTAAGAATTTTGGGCAGCAAATCTGGCAATACTGTTATAAGTTGTTTCTAACTTGTTTAGTAGTCCAGTGTTGAGACTGCTGAGAATTTGGAAGCTATAGATTAAGGAAGGTACTTGAAAGGGTTAGGCTTGCTGTTTTGGTAAGATATTTTGTGTTTCTATAGAAGAGACCTAGCTTGAGATGTGTTTTTCGGATAGAACTATTGACGTGTAAATATAAGGTTAGTCTATCATCAATAGTAACACCTAAGAGTTCTGTACTGGTGTCCACCTGTATTTGAGTATTATTTTGTGACAATATGGAAAAGGAGGACTTTATGTGGTTAAGGTTTTTAGGGAGAAAGAGTAGTAATTTGGTTTTCTTTGGATTAAGGATAAGTTGATTTTCAGATAGCCAGTTTTCTACAGAGTTAAAACAGGACTGTGTGTGTGATTTTAATTGAGTTGGTGATTCGGCAATAGTGATAAATGTAGAATCATCTGTGTATTGTATCAGTGAGGATCCAGAACAGGAAGAGTAGAGAAGGTTGGTAAAGATGTTTAAAAGAAGTGGCCCAAGGATGGAGTCTTGTGGAACACCAGTTTTAATAGGAAGAAGAGGAGAGAAAGCTGAGAGCCATTTGACTGATTGGAGTCCATCAGAGAGATAGCTGTTAAACCAAGATATGGTGGATGGAGAGAAGTGTAAGTTTGCAGGTTTAAGGAGAAGGAGTTTATGAGAGACTGTATCAAAGGCTTTAGAGAGGTCAATGAAGAGACAGGAAATACGTTTGTTACTGTCTCTAGCTAGTGATACAGAGTTAGGAAAGACGAGAGCTGTAGTAGTGCTGTGCATGGGACAAAAACCATGTTGGGTAGGTGTGAGTAGAGTTTCTTGTAGAAGGTAGTGTAAGACTTGATTATGTATACATTTTTCCAGAATTTTGGAGAGTGGTGAGAGTATGGCTATGGGTCTAAAATTAGTTAAATCTATGGAGTTTCCTCCTTTATGTATTGGAAGGGTGTAAAATTGCTTCCAGATGGAAGGGAATGTGGATTCTGTGATAGAGCGGTTTATTAGAATAGAGACTGGGAAAGCATGAACATCAGCAGCAGCCTGAAGGAATGCGGAGGGAATATTGTCTACAGATGTGGAGCAAGGTTTTAATTTAGATAATAGAGTTACTTAGTAGAGTTACTTAGTTTTGATCTCTTTACATAAGGGCTTGAGGGATCAGACCAGGAGCATACTTATGACTGGCCATTCAGTTATTCAGGTTTTGCTTAAAAATGGTCACGGAGCTACTGTGCTTTACATCCAAGGGGGAGTCTGGCCCATAAAAGATGGATTCTCCAAGATAAAAATCAATCTTGCCAACAGCTCCTGCTTATGTTTTGTTTTAAGTTTATATTTCTTAGGTGTAAATTTAGAATCCTGTTTTGTGGATGTCTAGGAACTATAAATAAGCACTGGACTAAATCTAAACAACCACCTCTTCTTCAAAAATACAGGCAACTGAGGAACCTTGCAAAAACATAAAACTATTGACAAAATGTTATACTATAGCTCTGCTCAGCTTAACAAATCCAATCCCCGAAAATTTTGGTCAACTCTCAACAACATCCTCTATCCTGGAAAGCCCTCTAATCCCTTCCCATACCCTAACTCTTCCTCTCAGGAAATGGCTACCCTCCTGAATAAACACGTTATCTCTTCCATCCAGAATCTGGTAACCTCTAAGCCAAACTCTTCTTCGACACCCACCCCTCCAAGTCCCACTAACACAACTTTGTTTTCATTTGAGCCAGTTCCCATTACTTACATCAAATCTCTACTACTCAAGCTAAAACCTTGCTCTCCTTCCACTAACAATCTATCTCCTACATTTCTCAAACTTGCTGCTGACTCAATTGCCTATCCTATATTCCTATATCTATACTAATTAATCGATCTGTTCTGGAATCAACTGTCCCCACCCTTTGGAAATCTTTCTTTACTGTCCCTCTTCATAAAGGTGGAAACTCCACTGACCTCTCAAACTACTGACCCATTGTCATTCTGTCCCCCCTCTCCAAGATATTAGAAAAATGTATTCACTCACAGCTTCTCAATCACCTCCTCACACACCACTTACCCCTACCCAACATGGATTTCGCCCTCACCACAGCACCACCACCACTGCCCTCCTCTCCTTCATTAATATCATTGCAGAGGCCCTAGACAACAATAAACCCATTTCCTGTATCTTCCTAGAGCTCTCCAAAGCTTTCAATACTGTCTTTCATCCTCTACTACTATCCAAACTCGCAAATCTCCACCTATCCCTCTCTGCACATGCCTGGTTTAATAGTTATCTATCTGGCAGGCAACAATCTGTCAAATGGCTCTCATCCTCCTCACCTTTCCTTCCCATCTCCACTGATATTCCCCAAGGCTCCATCTTGGGACCCCTTTTGTTTAACATCTTCACCAATGATCTTTACACCTCATGCAAAAAATCCTCCCTTATTCAGTATGCCGACGACTCTACACTTATATCCATCTCAAATAACATTCCTGAACTACACTCCCTGACCCAACAAGCCCTACTATCCGCTGAACAATGGCTCTCTCACAACCTATTGATCCTAAATCTCAAAAAGACCAAACTCCTACTTTTCCTTCCTCGTTCTCTTTCTCATTACAAAACCACCTTTTTTATTAAATCTTCTAACAATACAACTATCCAACCTGACACCCACACAAAACTACTAGGGGTCATTATCGATGATGAACTAAAGTTCAACCTACACATACTCCAATGTATAAAAAAACAAACCAGAAACTAGGTCTGCTATATCGGAACAAAAAATTCCTAACCCCTGACTCTAGACTTACCCTGGGCCAGGCACTCCTCCTTCCTTCCCTCTTATACGCCGCCCCAGTTCTTACCAATATCCAGGCCTCCACTCTAAACAAACTCCAACAGACTTACCATAAAATAGCCAGATTCAATACTAACTCCCCATACAACTCACACCACTGCATTTCTTTAAACTCTCTTCAATGGCTTGAACTTCCCCAATTTCTGCTATCTTATCAGTTTCATATGCTACACTCAAACCTCCTTCTGTCCATCTCTGTCTTCCTTAGTCTCCATCTACATCCCATCCCAGACCCTCCGTACTTCTAACCAACAATTACTTAATGTCTACCACCCAAAAAGGTCAGTAGGCAAACTACTCTACAAACACTCCCTTGCCCATGCTTGGAACAAACTTCCCCTTGACTTACATTCAATCTCCCACACCTCACACTTTAAAAATGAACTAAAGGCTTATTTTCTCAATTCCAGGACCTGCCCTTGCCATGATCCCACCTAGTCTCCCTTCCCTTTATGTACCCCGTATAGGACCATACTTAATACCTCATTAAACATCTCTCTCCAATGTGTCTACTATGCATTTGCATAATTTTATACAAAAATTTTATTGTTGACCTATTGAACTATATCAATGTAAAATTATGTTACTAAGCTTTTTTTAATGCAACTTTAACTTTTATGCATGTAACCCAACATATATGAATCTTTTTGCTATAACTGCTATTATATCAATACTGTTTAAAATTGTACTTGTTTAAAAATGTACTACTGGAGCTTTTCTCCTTGGGTCTCCACTGAAAATGGGCCACAAGCCCAGATGGACAAACTCGGTTAACAAATGTCAGTAAATAAATAAAATAAATAAAAGCATACACGTGTGCATGTGTGTATGTGTGTGAGTGTGTATGACATTTTTTCAAAAAAACATTGAAGTAAAAAATCTTGTGATTTTTCCTTCTTTCTGTCTGTTGCAAATTAACATAAAGCTTAAAAGATCAAGTCAAACAAAACAGCCCTTATTTTTGTTGCCAGCTGGGAGCTAAAGAGCTTTTGTACTTACATCACCCAGGTATCAGATGACTTTAAAACAAAATAAGGTGCAAATGTTGTTTGGTTCCTAACTAGCTATAAAATGAAGGCTGTTTTATTTAGTTTGACACTTCAGACTTTTTTTGTTGTTGTTAACAAAGAAAGACATAAAAGAAAATTATATCTCAAACGTCATCTTTTTCCACAAATTACCTTTTTTAAAACCTACAGGAAGGAATACACAGACACTTGGGGTGTGTGTGTGAGTGTGTGTGTGTGTGTGTGTGTGTATGTGTGTGTGTGTGTGTGTGTGTGTGTGTGTGTGTGTGTGTGTGTGTGTGTAAGTGCACGCGCATGTGTAGGGTGAGGCTGAATATGTGTAAGTTTTGTGAAACATCTGATTTTCTTATACCTTTTTAAGGATATATTCTTAAAGTTGGACTGAAACCTAATTTCTGGTATAAACAGCAAACAGCTGGCCTTATTTGTTTCTGTTGCACATATAATTTGAAGTCTCTAAAATGTAAGCATCTAATCTTAATTTTTTTTAATGCTTAAGTCAGCACTGTCTATATTTATTAAAATAATGGGTGACTTACCCGAAGAATCACCTGTAGGATGCAGATGAGCAAGGCCTGCTATAACATATAGTAATAGTAACACAGCAACACTCACTCAGGTAAGAAACATATCTATGGCAAAATATATATCACAACAGATATGACAATACAGTCTGCAATAAGAATGCAGAATTGATCTTCTATTTTGTTTTCAGATTTTCAACCATCTATATAATGGAAATGCATACTTAAGGAGAAAGCAACCTGCAGAGAAGAACATAGCAGTAACTTTAGCATATTTGAGAATGTAGTGGGGGGTTAAAGGGGCAGCATACCCTATTTCTAAAACAAGAAGTGCAATACTTGAAGTATTACCCACAGGATGTGCAGCAGGGGAGGTCTGCCCTAATACTTGGTAATAGTAATGAAGTAATATGCACACAAATATACTACATGGATGAAGCAAACATACAATGAGTGCAACAAATACAGTTGTACAGGATACGATAAAATTGCCAAGTTGATTTTCTTTTATTTTTCTTTTTAGCTTTTGGGGTATTGAAATGGAATCCATGGTTAAGAAAGCCAGCCCCCTTCCCCTTAGAAGGCTACATATGGTACATTCATTAATGTAATGGAATGATAAGGGAGAGCAGCAGCCCCCTACACTTAAAAACATGCAATACGAACATTTCAAAAATCAATAACACATTGTCAGCAACATATTCCCAATGTGCCAATAGATTCAAATACTAAAAAATATTTTCACCCTAAACTGCTTTGTATATTGTAAACTGTACAGGTCAGGTTTAGTAATGAGAATTAACCTAGCAGTAACTGCATTTTAAACTGACCCTGTAACTTTCTGGTAAATGTCCATATTAGTCATCTTTACCAATATATTAACTTTCATTATTTTTCTTGTTTTAGAAGTAAAATGGTTATAATGTAAGGTAAAAGAACAATTAAAATGTGCAATGGATTTGTAAAACAACTAAACCTGCATTTCTTATGTGACAGTAACCCCTAGTGGTGAATATTCAAGTGTATGAATATATGAATTCATTCAAGTGGACATGAATGGAAAAAGGGGCAGGGTATGTACACATACAGCTACAGTGTTGAACATTCCCCAAGGAAGAAGATAGGCATTTGTCTTGAATAAAGTTCATTTCCATTAAAAAAAACATACAAGCTGAAAGAGTGAGTTTCATTGGCCTGTCAAAGTATATGGGATTTGGGGCTCCAGGTGGAGATTACCTACAAACCACATGGCCTATAGAGAGAGAGAGAGAGAGAATAGGTCAGGGACCTCACTAGAAAAGATGGCAGAGGTAGGGACCTCACTATCAGCAGCCAAGAAAATTAAAGGTCATGGTTCTGGAAAGGAGCCACAGATGTGTGCCTGAAAGAGCAGGCTGATGCAACCATTGACTCAGAACTGTAGTTACCCTATAGAAACAGAAAAAGAGAGAAAGAATGACAACAGGAAAGTGGTGTAACCAAGGACTAGAAATACACAAGCTAAACTTGTGGATGAGAGTGAATTTTTCTATCCTTTATTGTTTCTTTCAGTCTGTTTGAGTCTTTCTCATTAAAAGTTTGTGTATACTTTGGAGCTGGTATTTAATGTAAAACTGAGTTTTTTGTGCAGCAAACAAAACAATAATTTCAACCATGAAACTGCTGATGTTTCTGAGTCTCAAAAGAATTAAATGGAAGGTAGTTAATGTTGGAAATGTATTGTGTTTGAGGTAATTTTCTTCCCAAACTAAATGAGAAAGACCATAAAATATCATACATAATAAGGGCAAACTATCGCATATGATGTTCTTATTTGAGCAAAATGGCCATAAAGCTACCGCTCCTACACTATCCAGAAAAGAAAAGTGGTGAACAGTGTTTAAATTTGGTGAGAAATTTTGTTAAAGTTTTTGTTGTGTCTTATGGCTTTTCCCGATTAGGGGTTGCCACAGTGGAACTCCAGTCCGCTAATGATTGGCAGTAGATTTTACATGCCAGCCTTGATACACAGCCTTCAACGAAGGTACACTCATTCACGCATGTCTCCACACAGAAGACGCTCTAGCTGAGAATTGAACAAGACAACGTCTTACTGTGAGGTGACAACACTATCGCAGCACCACCGTAATGCAGAGAAAAGTTGTGCAGTAAGAGTAAACACTGGGCATGTCTCAGTATGGATTCATCAAGGACAGGTTATGCTTAGTCAACCTGGTGGATTTTTTTGAAAAGGTCACCAAAGTGATAGATGAAGACAAAACTGTACACACCACATACACTGACACAATTCCCTACTCAGGCATAGAGGAAAATCTAAATAAACTGGGAATAAACTCCAGTGTCATCCTCTGGATCGCCAACTGGCTTACAGGTAGGATGCAGGTAATCAAAATAGGGAAAGTTGCCTCCATAAAGAGACCAGTCACCAGTGGAATTCCTCATGGTTCTGTGGTGGGACCTTTCCTGTTTGGTATCTGCTTTTCTGGAGTAAAAGCCAATGCCAAAGGGCTCTGATTGACTAAGTTTGCAGATGACTGTAACTTAGGAGCAGTCATTGAATCCCAAAATGACTTGGCCATCCTGCAGGAATGTTTGTCTCTAATGAGTAACTGATGTCAAGATCATGGTCTGAAGCTAAATGCCAAAAAATGCATTATTGTACCCTTTGGGAAGTCATCTTTCCTAGGGAACTACCACACTGACAATACTCCCCTAAGTGAGGACATCTGGTTAACCCAGCTGTTTGGAATTTGGAAACATATGAGGACAGTGACCTAAGTTTTGACCAACATGTGTCTATTATTGTAAAAAAGTCCTTCTATACTGCAAATTATAAACAAAAGGATTGTGGCCAGATCTAGGGATATCATTGTCCCCCTGTACTCAGCCCTCATTAGGCCAGTCATTTAATATAATGCCTCCTTTGGCATGTAGCTATACAGGTATGTGTAAGAACTGGAATACCCTCAGAGATACCTTAATAAACGGGTACAAGGCCTAAACAATATGTCCTACATGGACCGACTCAAAGTCCTGTCACTGTACTTGGTATCCTACAGACTGCCAAGAAGTGACCTGTGTCTGGCATACAAAGGTGTCCACAGACCCATTATTGATGGATTTATGGCACATCAGCAAGTCATATGGCATTAGAAATACATGGTCTAGGGATTTAAATCTCTTCTTATCAACAGAACAGTTTGGTGGGACAGGTATATTTTATAGAAGATATCGCTGCAATGGAACAGACTCCACATCCAGAAAAAACAAAGTTCATCCCTGTCTATTTTTAAGTGCAGCTTAGATGTATGGATGGGAAAACACAATATTTGCCCCAGGACTACCCCTGGACTACTAATGGACAGAGGTAGCTCCTGAATGCTTTATTCCATGCATGAGTCACATCAAATTATCTATGGTATGATTCCAGTTATTCTTATTAGGAGTAATATATAATTATTGACCTTGGGATGGGTAAGGCCAATCTATAACCAAATACGATAGTTATTCTGAGCACAAAAAGGTACATTGGCTAGGCTTAAAAAGGCCTACAAGGACAGCTAGGCTGGTACTTACTATGAACATACAAAGGCATCCTCAGACCCATTATTGATGTATTTATGGCACATCAGCAAGTCATGTGGCATTAGAAATATGTAGTCTAGGGATTTAAACCTCTTCTGTATCAACAGAACAGTTTGGTGGGATAGGTATATTTTGTAGAGGATACTGCTGCCACGGAACAGACTCCACATCCAGATAAAACAAAGTTCAACGTGGGTGACCATTGCTCTGCACCAGTAGTCAGTCCCTCCCTGGTCAGATCTGACCATAAACTAATCACCATGGAAATCCACATCTCTCCCACACCCTCTGCAAAGGTAACCACCTTGAAAAACTACTCCAAAGCTGACTTTGGGCTCCTAAAAACAGAGGTGGCTAACTTCACGGCACCCATGCCAATGGAAAATAGCTGCATGACTGACGAATCATACACCAATGCACTGTATGAACATGTACATAAATGTATGGAACTAGCCATACCCAACAGAACCAAGACACTCTCCTCCAAAAAAAGGAAGCCAATCTGGTGGTCCCCTGCCATTAATAAACTCTACCACAGAAGGAAGAAACTGTTGCAGAAAAGGTGAAGTCCCAAGACTGGAAAAACTCCCTTATTAGCCTCAACAAAAAGTTGAGATCCCTCATCAAATCCTCTAAATCCAGCTATAAAGGCAGAATTGCGGCAGACTCTAAAACAATCACAAAGCCTTCTATAGTTATATAGAACCTTCATGGCAATACCCAGATTTGCTCTGAGTTACTGCACAATGGTAACTCCTATACTGAGCCAACAGATATTGCCAACATACTGGCTGACAGATTCAATGCCAACTTTACCCCTCTCTCCCCTAAAGGACCAATCACAATACCGGAAGAATGCCAGGTACCCAGCATTACTGCAGCACAGGTTAAAGCTGCATTGTCCAAGGCCAAGAATACTGCTTCCATGGGACCCAATAATATCCCTTGCTGTGTTCTACATGAACTACAAAGCAAACTGGCACCACATCTGTGTGCCCTGTTCAGTCACAGCCTCACCTCAGGCTTTGTCCCTACCGAATGGTGCACTGCTACAGTCATCCCTCTCCATAAAGGGGGAGCAACTACAGAACCTGGGAATTATCACCCCATTAGCCTGACGAGTCTGATATGTAAAGCTATGGAGTGCATCATCATGGACCTATTTAACAAAGATATAGGAAATCTCCATACTCTAGATCCCATGCAATTTGGCTTTGTGAAAGGGAGATCATGCCTGCTCAACCTGGTTGACTTCTTTGAGTCAGTCACCAAGACTGTGGATGAAGGTAAGGCAGTGCATACAGCCTACCTCGATCTGGCCAAGGCCTTTGATGCCATTCCTCACTCAAGAATTATTGATAAACTCACCAAACTAGGCATCAACACCTATATCACTAGGAGGGTTGAAAACTGGCTCACAGAACACACAGTGTGAAAGTAGTAAACTTCAAGTCAGACTACTGACCAGTCATGAGTGGAGTCCCACAGGGGTCAGTCCTGGGTCCTCTCCTGTTTGGGATCTACTTCTCAGAAGTCCAGGCCAACACAAAGGGACTCTGGCTGACCAAGTTCACAGATGACTGCAAGCTGGGTGCCATTATTAACTCCCCAAGTGATGCAGACATCCTACAGAAAGGCCTCACTGAGATCAATGACTGGTGTTGAAACCATGGCCTTAAGCTTAATGCCAAAAAAAGTGTCATCATTCCCTTTGGTAAAAACACAGTTCCCACTAATTACCACATCGATGGGAGCCCATTGAACACTGAAGGCATTATAAGAGATCTGGGGACATAGGTTGACAACAACCTCTCCTTTGACCACCACATTGCCGCTGTGGTCAGAAAGTCCTTCTATGTGGCACATCTCATTACCAAGGGTTTTGCATCCAGGAAGAAAGAGGTCATTGTCTCTCTCTACTCTTTCCTCATTAGACCAATCATTGAGTGTAGTGCCACATACTGATAGATACACTCATCAAGCGTGAGTGGGATAATGAGAGACAGATATGTGTATGTAGCAGTATGTATGTACATTCATATTTCCAGAAAGCAGGTCTTCGGATGGTAGAGGCAACAGACTTGGGCTCAAGTTAGCTAAGTGCAGGAGCATGCCCAGTGTGACTGTCAGTGCTTACAAGGTGACTCCAGGCCACAGCTACCTGTACTCCAGTCTGGGATTATGTGTGCTGCAGGCCATTGGCTGCTGCACTTGTTACCACAGTACTGCATTTCCCTGATATTGTCCAAGGTCTTCCCCGGCTGTTTGCTGTCCTTAACATGTGACTCATAGCTCACAACTGTACAGAGCTTCACAGACTGTCCAGAATTGTGCCTCATATGTTTGGTCCATTTTATATAACATTGTGGTTTTCTGGCAAATTTGTAGCAAATTAGTGAAGATTGAAGTCAATAAATACTGACAGACATTTGAGTTTCAGACTCCATACACATCATGAGTCACGCTAATGCAAGACCTGTTATTCTATCAACATTCTATGTTTGTAAGAGCAACTATCTAAAACCTGTCACTATTTGTGGGCCTTGGTCCAACTTTTATTCATGGCTTTGGCCAGATTTCCTGCTCTAAAAGGTTGAGTGGTATGATGCGAGTGGGGTACATGATGTAACAAAACACACAGGGTGACAGTCTGAGGGGTTATGACAGCCTGTGGGAATACCACCATATAAATACCTCACATGCTAAAGATGTTGGATGCTGCCAGAATCGAACCACCAACATCATCGCCCATGCTACTGTTGCTACTGTCCCTGGCCCAGGGAACTACACCACCTGCCAGACAGAGAGGTTTCATTCCTCACACTATCAACAACATACAGGAATTGTCTGGTCTACTGGTATATCATTGCAGACTTACTGTTACAGCAGTTCTGTGGGAACACTGATGTGTTTGGGGTGGGGGATGACCAACCCATGCTCTGCTAGCACAGACATTATGCGACTGTCCTTTGACCATACTGCTTGGCATCTCCCTTGAATAAACAAACGAGGTACACAACAAACTGATGAAAATAGTAGAATAAGTTATCCAACAAAGAAGGCAAGACACGATCGTTTCTCGCCTTCTTTGTTGGATACCTTATTCTACTATCTCCCTTGAATAATGTCGTGGAGTTTCCAGCCATGTGACCGAGTGGATATTATGGGGCACATACTAGTGAACAGAGTACCTGTTGTGCCAAGTGGCTGTTAGATCTGTACAAGTAGCCCAGGAGCCCATTAAAGAGCTCTGCAAGTATCCCTGTAGCACACTATATATAGCCCACTATATTCCCTTGTATACATGCAGCAGGTCCATACATATGATACCATATTGTGGAACCCTTTACAATTGGTGTATAGGAGAGTAACTTACCTTGTGAATGCAGCAGTTGACAGACCTGTAGTTTGGGGCTAACTCTGTCTGATGCATGCAGTCCATAGTCAATACATGGTGAGGTACAGGTTGTGTGGGCTGGCTGGCATAATTTTTACTAAAATGTATGCGAGTCAGAGTAAGGTGTCAGTCCCTAGGGCCCTAGGTTGTCAATGCATGTGCTATGTGTTGGCTCTTGGCCAAGGCCAGGGCATATTGGGCATGCCTAATTCTGCCTACAGGGACAGCCTCAAGGGGTTCGTCCTCCAAGTCATTCATCCTCCAAGTCCCCCTGTGAGTGCTGAAGTGGTGACCTAGGCACTGGTGGGGGGTTGTGTATCCCATCCCTTTGCTGATCATGCTACAGCTGTTTCCGCAAGATCATATTGTGTAGCATGGCACATACTGTGAACATCAGTGCACATGTGGCTGGAGAGTACTGCAGGGCTCTACCAGATATATCGAGGCACTGGAATCATGACTTCAACTGCCCAAACATGTGTTCTATGATGTTTCTAGTTTGTGCGTACACCTCATTATGGCACTCTTTGGTGGGCCGGTGTGCATTTCTGATGGCTGTCATCAACTACAGTTCCAGTGTGTAGCCAGCATCCCCCCAGTAAATGGCCGTGTGGGATGTCCCCCCTAGCAAACATCTGGTACAACTGCGATGATGCCAGATATGGGAGTTGTCATAACAGCCATGGCTGCCGGCACACACATTCAGGCTAATGCCCTGGGCTTTGCACATGACCTGGCAGTTGATGGAGTGGTACCCCTTGTGGATGACATAGATTCTACCCTCCTCACCAGGTGGTGCATTGATGTGTACATGAGTGCAGTCTATGGCATACAGTACCTCAAGATAGTGTGCTAGATGGTAGAAGAGTCACATACTGCTGGCCCTCTCCTCAGGGGTGTGAGGAAAATAAATGTGCTCACTGGCATGTGGTAGCATGGCATCCAGGAACTAGTGGAGTACCCTGGAAGCAGATGCCCCGTCATGTCCCCAGTTGGTCTTTGGAAAGTACCTGTAGCTAATATCCTAAGGGCTACACATACCTTTGTTTCCACTGGGATGGGTTCCCCTCTATTGGCTCTGGGTTTGAGTTGAGGTCAGCAGAGCTCAGTGAGTTCTTGTAGTATGTCCCTGTCCACCCTGTAGCACTCTACAATCTCCAGCTCATATTGCTCCTGGTAGGTTACCCTGGGCCTGAACACTCTTCGCCTTCTCAGTTTAGGCCTATGGTCAGCATCAGCAGCAGCAGTAATGACCTCACCATCTAGCACATACAGATGTAGCAGACCTGCAGCAGCCCCTAGCATTCTCCCAGTTGAAATTCCCAAGTCTGTACTCCAATGGTGCAGAGTATGGGGGATAAATTAGATTGTAGGGTGTATGCATACTTTATACTGCTCTGCTGTAGGTGTAGCCTGTGTGATTGGCTACATATGATGCATTCCACCTGCCAAGTACATCATTAAGGGGTTTTAATGGCCCTAGCTTAAGTGAAACAGGGCTCAGCAGTAATTAATATATCATTGGCTTTCTCAGCCAATTTATTTTGACAGCCTTCCTTGCTGAGCACTGTGGCATACCACACAAATCCACGCCAGAAAGATAAATAGAGCTTAGCAGTCCATAGACACCCCCCCCCCATGGAAGGTCATGCTCAGCACGGCAGAGTGCTGCACAAACATGCGCAAACACGATGAAACATATGGCTCAGAGGTAAACACATCTTAGCAGTCAGTGTACACACACCCCTGTTCAGCTCAGTGGTGCGCCACAAAAAAACAGGTGCCGCTGAGCTCCAATGAGTTTACAAGCACTCGGACACACCCCCCCCCCTTTGATATCAGCTACCTCTTCCATGGACACCAACACAGTTCTGTGCCTATACAGATGGGATCTGCAGACACAGATACCCATTTTTGTGTAACCCCCCTACTCATTTGCATATAGATCTATGCACAGAACCTGGAAACTACATAGTTCCAGGCCCTGCCTCATTAGCAGCCACAGCTGTGCAACATTGTGCATACACCACACAGGGTCCTATAATGCATTACTATTACAAACTCACAAATTCTGGTTTTTACACTTTTTTATATATTTTTTTTTCCATAAATGGCATGTTTGTGCACTGCGGCATGCCGTGCAAAAATGCCCTGGGTATTAAAAAAAAATAAAATTATTTTACATTATTTTCCATACAGTTTTGGACACATGGTGAATAGTTTTGCACATGTCTGTGTCCCCTGTGCTATTTCTGACACTCTAAGTACACTTTTACAGCCCTTGTTCTTATTTTTACATCCTGTACACTTAATTTTTCTGTGAGTATTATGGACACCAACACAGGGTCTGCAAGACTGCCTGCCTGCTTGCTGGATCACTCCACCACCCCCATTTGCATGCATTTCACCTGCTTATGAGGTGATTTGCATGCCATGGACATTTCTGTATTCGCACACTCATGCATGCCCCTTAGCTCTGTTTACTGTATCGCACATCCGCTTACTTCCATGTAAGCACCGTGCTACTATGCCTACATGGAAAATAAGTCCATGTAGGCTTTACTGAATTCTCCCCTAGGTCCTGTTAAAGAGCAAAAGCTGGGGGGACATCTGGTTGAGGCAGGGGTAATGTAGGTAGTGGGAAAAAAAGAGCTACCCCCTACTTCCCTAAGAGAAAGGACAAAAATAATAAATGCAAAATTAAAGAGCTCATGCATATAAAGTATCAATATGGCAGATGAAAGAAGACTGAGGTAGAGTTCAAGTGAAGGAGAAAAAAATAGGAAAATAATCCCCATAGATTATAAGAGGCATCAGAGACTACATGGCACTGGTGGAGACTACGTTGTTAATATCAGTTAATGAAAATAAGAAACTTTAGCAGTTGCAAGAAATACACAACTAGATTTGATTATGGAAGAGTTATAGAACATAAATACTAAGCTGATGGAGTACATGCAAGGAGTAGACAAGAGAGTTAATCAATGAAGACTATGCTCACTAACAGTGCAGATTAACCAGCATTTATTGTCATGGATATGAAAGACACTAAGAATAGAATGACTGCTGCTGAAGAGAAAACCAAGCTACTTGAAGCCAGATTAGTAGATGATAAAGACAGAAACAGAAAAATTGTATGATTTATTTGGATCCCTAAATGAAAAAGTGTTCTAACTGCATGGAATATCTGACCAAAAGAAGTTCAAAATGGAGTAACAAAACTGAGATAAAAATAAAAATCCAGCGGGCCCACAAAATATTTGTCCCACAACATTTGCAAGTCCAAATGGATCATCTATTATTTATCAGGGTTGCATCTTTCAGTGTGACAGACAGGGAGTTTGCTACAATTTAGTCTGTAGGAAAATTCATCAAGATAAACAAGTAACAGAATATATCGTAAACAAGACTATTCTGTTGAAATACATTCAGAAAGATTTGCGTTATTGCTGGCAATAAAGATTTGCAGAGCACAAAATGGGAATTCTGTATAATTTATCATGCACAACTAAAAGTATTCCTGCTAGAAAGTTCTGTCCCATTCTCCTTCCTGGAGACAATGATCCCTTAAACTGATACAGTCTTCATTCGGGGTGATACCATCACAACAGCTCTAGAAGTCTGGGACAAACAGCATCAGCTGTTAAGAGGAGTGCTGACTGTCACTGAAAAAGCAGCAGAGTCCTTCCCACTGTTTAGAAAGAAAACAAAAGAACAGAGAAGAGTAGCACATGAAAATGACCAGTGTATGAGTTACATGTTTAATGATCAGCCCGGGAACCTAGAATTCTGCAGTTACTGTGAAAAAAGCAAGCTAAACTAAAATGCTTACTGAAAAGACAACTAACGTGATTATTCTCTAAACTCTGGAGTGGTGAACATCTTTAATTAAAATTAAATGATGATAAATAGTTTTTGGGTGGGTCCAAAGAGCTTCTTCCTTCTCTGAAAAAAAAACACAGTAGGTTAACTATTATTAAAGTAATAGAGCTGGGAAGATAGTAATTGAAGGAGCGGAAAAAAAGCAGACTTCGTGGCTCAGTTGTCTGTTGCTACATAGAGAACTAACTGAAAAAGTAGAAGTTCCACTAGTGTTGTCTATGTTAGGCTGGCAGAGAAGGGAAGCCTACAAATTCTTTAAAGCAGCATGATCCGTAAAACATTGCTGATTATATCCAAACCACACAAGAACAGGGAAACTGAGCTAAGATTAAATGTCATGCTCGAACAACTGACTATACTGGTGAAATGACAATGAAAATGAGGTAGGCAGTGCAACATACAAAGTAAAAGGAAGAATGAGACAAGAAAAGCTTGATTTCATTAGATATGTAAACTTGATGTTACAGCTGCAGAGAATGATGAATAAGGGCTATTAAACAAGATTTGCGAGTACTAATAAGGAGAAAGCAATGTGTAGACAATGCTGGGGGGTGGGAAAGACAGGAGATATACCACCATAGGAGAAAGAAGTTTCTGGCATTCTAACTTGACTTAGCATTTATAACTGGAAAGTGTTATTTTGGTCTGTTTTCTGATGTAGAGGATTAATTATTCCCTCGTATATGGAAGACTGACAAAAAATCTGTAAATAACTGGGAAAAGCCGAAAGAAGAAGAAGAAGTTGGTTAGATGATTTAAATCAATTTAAAGTGCTGCTGCACTATTTTCCTGCAAAACTAATGTCAAGGATAATAATTCTAATTTTGAAACTCAGTTTAATGAGGTTTAGGAAATTTAGATTACATACTCGTGTATACTTTCGACAAGTAGTCCAAGGAAAAGGAGGGCTGGCATCTGTGAACTGACGGGGAAGTAAAAACAGAGGTGGGAGTCAGATTAGAATGATTAGGGAAGATAGCATTAGAAAAGGAACGTACATATAGAATAGCAACGCTATTAAGAGAGTTTGGTCAAAACAGATAAGCAACATCAAGAAGTGGAAATGTATGCCTACACGTTTAAACTTAATTCCGTGAAGTGTAAGTGGGCTGTAGAATCCAATAAAAAGAAATATGGTGTCCTCCTATATGAAATGATATAGGTTGTGTTAAAAGGAGGTTCTACCAGCACAGCTAGCTGGGATTTTGTAAATAATTATATGTCGTTAGTGAATATTGAAATGATTTAGCCATTCTAAAAAGAAGCAACAGTAAGAAGCACTTTGAAAGTCTGTTCTGTGGCATTTGCAGTGTTTGTGTTTTAAGCAGTCATTAAACAGCATGAAATGTTACTTAAAACTAACTGACTGAAATACAGCAGTGTATACATGTAAAATCAATGTACTGCGGTGGTGGTGCTGCGGTACCGTTGTCGCCTCACAGTTAGACGTTGCCCGTTCGATTCTCAGTTAGAGCGTCTTCTGTGTGGCGACATGCGTGAATGGGCGTTCCTTCATTGAAGGTTGTGCGTTAGGCCCGGCCAGCCAGCACGTTAAAATCTGCTGCCAATCATTAGCGGACCGGAGTTCCGCTGTGGCGACCCCAAACCGGGAAAAGCCGAAAAGAACAAACATACATGTAAAATCAATGCAGTGACAGGAGCTTTAGGAAGAAAGAGACCTGCATGATGTAACTTTTTACTGACGAGCATTGCATTGTGGGATACCTAGAGGCAGACTAAACAATCAGAATTACTTCAAGATGCCAGACCCCATGTGGTCAGACACAGAAATTACATATAAAATATTTAAAAACCTGTAAATAGGATCACAGGATCATATGAAGTTACTAGGCTATTGGCCCTGAGGCCCTTACAAGCCTAGCCAAGAATTCAGCCCATGTTCCAACAAGTCAGCCCCCTATGCCACTGTCCAGCATGGACACAGGTAGAATCCCAGGGGTGTATTTTCTGTTCCCCATCCAGATATCCAGGTTGTGCTTAAAAAGATTTAATGAGGTACTTTGATTTATGTGGAGAGGGAGTCTGTTGCACAAAAGGGGGAGTCTCTAGGACACAAATCTGTCCCAGGTTGAAGTCATGCATGTGGGTTACTCAAGTGGACCCTGACTTGTGGATATACACCAGTCCCATCACGGTGGGGTCTGAGGTTGCTTTGTATGCAAGACAGAGGTCACCTCTGAGGAGTCTGTAGGAGACTGAGTAGAGCGACAGGGTTTTTAGCCTATCTAAGTAGGGTAGATGTTTGAGGTCCTGGATTGTTCGGGTGAGGAACCTCTGTGGTCTCTCCAGCTGCTGCATGTTCTCTGTGAGGTACATACTAAATGGGGCATTGGACTCAATAATGGGTCTTATAAGGGAAGAATACAGGGATGTTATAATCACCTTGTCCCTGGTTGAGATACCGTTACTAATGAGGTGGGTTATGTAAAAAGCTGTCCGTACAACAGAGGCAATATGGTGTTCAGATGACAGTTTGCTATTAACCTGGGTGCCCAAGTCCCTCACAACTGATTGCATGCTTAGTGCCTTATTATCAATGTGATAATTTGTGGGGATGTCACTCTCCCCAAAAGGGAAGATGATGCATTTTTTGGCACTCAGATTGAGAACATTTTTCTGGCACCAATCATTTGCTTGGATGAGACCCTCTTGGGAGACGTCCACATCACTAGGAGAATTAATGACAGCACCCAGCTTGCAGTCATCTGCAAACTTGATCAGCCATAGCCTACTAGATTTAGCCTGCATCTCTGAGAAGTATATCCCAAACAGCAGAGGCTCCAAGACTGATCCTTGGAGCACACCGCTTTTTACGGGTCTACTACTTGAGATGACTTCCCCTATTTTGACTAGGTGGGTTGTGTCATTGAGCCACTTTGCTACCCATCTGGTAACATATGGATTGATGCCTAGTTGAGAGAGTTTATCTATTATACCTGAGTGGGGAATAGTATCGAAGGCCGTGTCCAGGTTAAGGTAGGTAGCATGTGCACCATCTTCCCCTCGTCTATGGCCTTGGTGATTGTCTCAAAGAAGTCAGCCAACTTTAATAGGCATGACCTCCCTTTGACAAAACCAATCTGTGTGGGATCAAGTGTCTGGAGGCTGCCTATGTCCTTGTTAATAAAGTCCATGATAATCCTATCCATGGCCTTGCAGAGCAGGCTAGTTAGGCTGATGGGTCTATAATTTCCTGGATCGGTGGATGCTCCACCTTTGTGCAAAGGGATGACAGTAGCTGTCCTCCACTCAGCTGGGACAAAGCCAGTACATAGGCTTTGGTTGAATAGGGTGCCTAATGGTGCTGTAAGTTCCTGCCTGAGTTCATGTAGGATGCAGCCTGGGATGTTATTGGGTCCCATGGAGGCTGTATGTTTTGCCTTTGAAAGAGCAGGGATGACTTGCTCCCTAGAGATAAGGGGAAGGGGCAGGTAATAGGGATGTCCTCTTTTACTGAGGGGAGGACCGAGGAGTGAAGTTTTCACTGAGCCTGTCTGCCGCAGGTTGGCTATATCTACAGGGTTTGTGTATGTGTTGTCCTTGACCACCAGTTCTGAGGAGATCTGGGTGCATCCCTTGAGATTGCAGACATATGTGAAGAAAGCCTTGTGATTGCCTTTAGTAGCTATGGCAAGTTTGGGCTCAAAGTTTGCTTTGGAGGATTTCACTAGTGCTCTTATTTGCTTGTTCAAGTTAAGGAGAGATTGCTTCCAATTAGACACCTGCTCCTTCTTGGTCCTGGAGAGCAATTCTTTCCATTTATTCTAGAATTTATTTATTGTAGATGTCCACCAGATAGGTTTACTCTTGTTTGAGGAGGAGGATTTCATCATGTCTGGTATTCCTGATTCCATGCAGAAATATAACTGCTCATATAGTTCTTTGGTGTAGGTTTGGACATATGTGCCAGTTCCTGTAGAGGGAGAGGAGGCTGTGAAGCTGTTTATAGCTTCCCTCAGGAGGTTGTAATCAACTTTGGAGAAGTTTTTTTGTTTGACCCTAGCTGGGGTGGGGTCAGGGAAGATGGTGACTTCGAAAGTGACTGCACTGTGGTTGGATCTTTCCAGGGATGATGACACTGCAGGAGTGCTGCATTGGTTACTGATATTGATTAATACCAAGTTCAAGATATTTTCACCTCTTGTAGAGGTGTCAACCAACTGGTCCAAGGCATTTGCACTGACGAAATCAAGGAATCTCTGGGCATTTGTGTTTTGACATGAATATTTCTTGCAGTCTATTATTGGATAGTTAAAGTCACCCAGGATTAGGGTAAATGGTTGAAGCTTGATAGATTCGAAGAGGTCCAGATAGGTGGAGTGGGCATCTTGAGTCAGAGTTGGAGGCCTGTAGCTAGCTATGATTTGAATAGGAGTCTTGTCAATTGTTAGCTGCACCTGGAGTATTTTCTCTGCATCATACTGTTTGACCAGCCTAGAGGTGTGTATTTCTTTTATATATATTGCAACTTCACCTCCTTTTGTTTTGCTACCCATGGTTTGGGGTCTGAATGAATGATAGGATGAGTAACCTGGTATGGCTGGGGTACTCTCCGCAGTTTTGAACCATGTTTCTGTGACTGCACAAATGTCAGCTTCCTCCAGGGTTAAGAATGCTTGCAATGAGTGCAGTTTCATGCGTTTAGCAGCATGACCTTTAATTTAAGTTTTGATGAAATGTTCATGTTGGTAGTTTTGACCTCATGGCATTGCCTAAAAAAGAACTATGGGGAGGCAAGAATCTTTGCCAGGAGCCTGAAGCCCAAGGGAGACAGATGCAGGCCATCTCTGGCAAAACATCTTGGCTTGTCAATCATGTCATCCCATGCAGTCAGATACTGGATCCCCTTGGAATGACACCAGAAACCAAGCCAATTGTTAAAGTCAATAGTCCCAGAGTGGTGTTAAAATGTAGGAAACCCCAAACCATGATGAAATAAACATGTTTTTTTGAGTCTGTGGGTGTAGTTCTCCTTTAAATTACTTTATAGGCTAGGCCATAAAATATGGTTTCTTTCAATTCTCTGTGCAGCAAGAGACATAAAGTCTGTGTTGGGAAGCTTTCTGTATTGTCTTTAGGGTGAACTAATTACTAGTCATGAAAGCATGAAGGAATGTAATTGTTTTATGAATTCCAGCATCTGTCAAAGATCTGAGCATAGCCTTTGTCTATCTATATATACAGGTAGATGTTAAATAGTACCAGCTGCCATCACTGGTTGTTTTGCCCGGGAGCTAGGAGTCAGATGACAAGAAGTGATGTTATTCTGTAAGCTATCACAGCAGTAATATTTTAGATATTATTTTGAGAAGTCTTTTAGTGTGACAGAGCATTCTGTATTTGGTCTTGGACCTGACAAGAAGACTCATTCATCACACATCTGCCTTGCTCTATTTGTAAGTTCTTAGGTTATAGTATAATTCTCTTAGATTCAGTCAGGAATATAGTGAAGTTTAGTTTAGATATTTCCCTTTATTTATTTGAATCTGTCTTGCAATGTTGTTTTAAGTATTTCCTGTGATTTTGATCTCTGATATCACTGTGAATATATATTTAGCATTGTCTTGTTCTTTTATTATTTATTATTAAATATATTTAAACATTTCATTGTAGCTGATCTGTGTAGAGATGTTTAAGTTTTGAGAGTACTTGAATATTTACTTGGTGACACTGTGTGGGCCACTCCTAATAGCCTTGCTCTTGGTCAAACTACCATTTGTAATAGTATTAATATTACACAGTAAAATTGGACACCCTTTGATGAGGGCCTTAAATTGGCTGATGAGGGGTTCTGGTGGCAGTGGTAACTACCTTGCAGTTTAGGTAGAAAGGGGCATATCTAGTAAACCTATGCCAGCCTTTTCTAGGTGTGTGTGTGTGTGTGTGTGTGTGTGTGTGTGTGTGTGTGTGTGTGTGTGTGTGTGTGTGTGTGTGTAAAACAAATCTCCAAGAGTGTGCGTGTCAGCTACTTGGGCAGAGACACAAAGCACTTATTGAACAGAGAGAGTGTTGGATCACTTGGCTTGGAACCCTGAATAAGATCTCAACTCTATAGCTGTGCCAGTGGGGAGTCTTATTGGGGATCTGCAGAAAGAGGGAGAAACCATCCCCGGACTGACTGTAGTTGCTCTGTGCTCTTAAGGGAAATTGCACTTGATGCAGAGAGCTGCATCCTGAAATACTGTGTGTGTACTTGTCATCCTGTCAGTGAATGGCTCCCAATGATCCCAGTGGTGAGGATTGAGGCTCCTTGATTACTGATCCAGTGGAGGGTCATCACATTTGAGTGGCAGTGGTGGGATATCCACATGACATTTGGTGGGCAGTGGTGGGATATCTACATCACATAGGTCACAAATAATACTCCAGAAAACCCACCTATTTCAGGATGCAGCTCTCTGCATCAAGTGCAATTTCCCTTAAGAGCACAGAGAGACCACAGTCAGTCAGGGGATGGTTTCCCACTCTTTCTCCAGATCCCCAATAAGACTCCCCACTGGCACAGCTATAGAGTTGAGATCTTATTCAGGGCTCCAAGCCACATCCTCCAACACTCTCTCTGTCCAATAAGTGCTTCGTGTCCCTGCCCAAGTAGCTGACACACACACTCTTGGAGATTTGTTTTACACACACACACACACACACACACACACCTAGGAAAGGCTGGCATAGGTTTACTAGCTATCTCCCCTTCTACCCAAACTACAAGGGTTGGGAGGGTGGCATAATGGTTAAGGTGTTTGTATTACAAACACAAGGTGCAGGGTTTGAGTCACAAGGGATAATTGGCTAGGCTTAAAATGGCTCGCAAGGGCAGTTAGCTTAGTACTAACCTATGAAACTATGAAACTATATACAAAGCATCAGAAACTATCTAGAAGCAAACAGGAGCTAGAAGAGGGGTGATCATACTAATTAGGAGTGAAGTCTCCTATGATTTGCTAGAAAAAAGTGGATAGCAAGGGAAGGTATATATCATTAAAATGTTACTTGGGAGTAACAATAACATCAATTGTTAATTTATAAATCCCACTAGGTACAGGACAAGTAGACCTTGTAAAGATAATGAGTAACTGGGCCATATTTCAAGAAAGAATACTAATCTGAGCAATTTGGGCAGAAGACTGCAATTTAATACTGGCAAAAGAGGTGATCAACTCAGGCCGTAAGAAACTAGGGACTCCATTTGCAGATAGGTTTATGAAAATATGTTTACTGACAATGGGTATAAAAGAAGTGCATAGAGTGCTAGACTTAGCAAGTTCTATATACTTATTTTTATTCATATAAAATATCCATGCATATTCTAGAATTGATAAAATTATAATGACCATGGAGCACTGTTATTTAACAGAAACATTAGTTCTACATCCTATCGCGTTGCCAAATACCTCATTGATGCTGAGATTTCAATTGGAATAGCCTATGGATAAAATTCTGTGGAGAACAAATCTATATTTATTAATAAGGAATAATTAAAGGCAGGGTTAAAAGAGATGAGTAAGAGCTGGATACTCACATTCAAAGAAGAAGGGAGGGGCATGATGAAAGCATGGGATGGTTGTAAACTAGAATTAACAGATATAATAAGGTGGACTGGAGACCAAGCCACAAGGTTTAAAAAGTTTAAAACCAAGGTATTTATTCCACCACGATGATAACGTAAATATAGACCACATCCACCAACAGGAATACAAGCATTAACGCTATTTCTCCAAATGCGTTTTCGTTTAATCCACAAAACTTCATCAGATGTCATCTGTTGGAAAATTCATCAACCATTTATACACCTATTAGTTAACCAATTAACATATTTTCCCTCCAATTTCATGCCATTTTAAAAATCCTAACTTCTAAAACATTGTTTATTTATTATTGCATCATTTCTTACACCCATTTTAATAAAACCTTATATTGCTAAAATAGTCTTTGTTAATTTTGTAAACTCCATTTGAAAAATAAAAAAATGATGACAAAACAATAAACAAATTAAACCATTAAAAACATACATATAACATACAATAAACAATAAATAAAAAATGTTTTAGAAGTTAGGATTTTTAAAATGGCATGAAATTGGAGGGAAAATATGTTAATTGGTTAATTAATAGGTGTATAAATGGTTGATGAATTTTCCAACAGATGACATCTGATGAAGTTTTGTGGATTAAACGAAAACGCATTTGGAGAAATAGCGTTAATGCTTGTATTCCTGTTGGTGGATGTGGTCTATATTTACGTTATCATCGTGGTGGAATAAATACCTTGGTTTTAAACTTTTTAAATCTTGTGGCTTGGTCTCCAGTCTACTATTTTGATTCTAGATATAATAAGGTATCACACTAAGAGAAAATGTCACAAGCCAGCAAGTGATAAGAATATGAAAAAAAGAACTATTAGAGGCACAGGAGAAAGTAACAGAAGGACTTTAAAAAGCAGAGACAAGGGTTACACAATTAAGGGAAAAAATAGAAAGGCTGCTAACATATAAAATTGAATAGATGGACACATACCTAAATGTGAGAGATTTCAAGGTTATCCCATCCAAACAGAGTCTCCTATTTCTTAGATTAAGGGATAAGGTGGTAGATAGACAAGTAAGCAAATTACTGATAGCAAGAAAATGTGAAGTAATAAATCCAATTGAAATTCTGTACAAGTTTGCAGATTATTACTCTAGATTATGTATTGGGCACTGAAAAACTGTTTGATAAGGTGAAGTAGTATTTCTTTCTGTTACCTTTACAACACATGGGATTCTCTTCTCAGTCCATATATAGGTCCAAATGGAGAGGTGATAAGTCAGCAAGCAAAGGAGAGTAATATTGCTGGGACTGAATTCATCCTCAAGTCTTGGTGAGTACCTTCACAAGGTGGACCCTGTTTTTCACAAAATCTTACCAAGATGAAACCAGTATATATAGACTGCATTTTATATAGCATATATCATGGACAGAAGTAGGTTAACAAATAAAAAAAGATCACTGGATGCACAAACCCAGGATAAAAAGTACTCAATTCTGGTAGGTGCACTGGTGCCAGGACTGTAAAAAAACGACAGTGTAAAATCCTCAAGACACAGAAACATTCCTACAATTGGGCTAGGCCAGGCTCAGGGGTAGAAAGGACCCCTGTTGTACAAGGAAGTAGCAGTCCACAAAAATCACAAAAACGATAGGACAAAAAAGAGCCATAAAGACAATAGAGTGGATTATTAAGGATAATAAAGAAATTATGTATTGTTACTATTATGCAAGAAGCCCAGAATTTCCAGACAGAAGATATACAAAAAGATTAACAGAGAAATTAAATTAAATAAAAATACTTCCACAAGAAAAACTGTCAGAAGCTTCAAATAAAAATCTGTGCATTATTACAACATATTTATGAAAAACATTCTATAGACCAAGAAACCTTGATCAGTTTGGAAAAAGAAGCATCTGAGGAATGTGAAAATGTAAAGAACAAAATCTAGAGACTTTTGAAAGATATAAAGAAGAAATATGGACATGGGAAAGAATGAGAAATCTGATATGGGGCAATATTTATACAAAGAGGAAAGCCAAATTAATCAACACAAAAAAGGTAGCCCCAAAGATATTCATAGAGAAATATCGGCAAAGGCATCCAGATATGGACAATTTCACAATAAAAATAATATCACAAACAGAGAACATAGAACAGAAGATTAGTAAAGTAGAAATTAAAAAGAATAGATGTTGTAGTTATGGAATACTTGCGAAGTGAAGGATTTAATATAGAAAGTCTAACACAGGTTACATCACAACATGATGGAATGTGTCCCCAAAGTAAGGAAAAGAAATATGGACATGGGAAAGAAAAGAGATTTAATATAGTGTAATATTTATGCAAAGGAGAAAGCAAAACTAATCAATGCATAAAGAGCAGCACCAAAGATATTTGAAGAGAAATACAGGCGAAGGCATCCAGACATGGAAAATTTTACAATACAAAAAAAAAAAAAAAAATAAGAAAACAAAGAGGAAAAGTAGAAAAGAGGATTAGTAATGGAGAAGTTAAAGAAATAGAAACGATGGTTATGCAGTACCTGTGAAGTGAAGGATTTAGTGTAGAAAATCTAACTCAGTAAACACCACAGCAGGATAGAGCAATGCATCCCCAAATTAAGGAGAAACCAGTAGAGTGAGAAACATGTATGTTACCATATAAAGGTACTTTGAAGTCTTCCATAGGCAACCAGTACAGGAGTTCAGTTGGAGCTGCACAGCAAGGGCAGGAACAGGAAATTGTGGCAACTCTCACACCGTCAATGATGTGGAGTGATAGGCCAGTGTGTTCCCATATGAAAGAGCAATGGATGACACAGGATGAAACTGAAGAGAATGTGGTTCAGGAAGATGCTTTGGGACTTTCTATAGAATGCCCACAGGAAATGGAGAACAAAGAATATGCCCTCAGTTTAGAAGAACATTTTCTATGAGAAAACTTACTTGATTTAATAGAGATAGACAGACATACTGTACTAAGATCAAAGAGGGAAATAGACTACAGAAAGTCAATAAAACCCCAAAAGTTAGAAGTTTGATAAAACAAATGAACATAGTATTTAGGACTGTCCATAGAGATTTATGCAACATAACAGAAGTAAACATGATATGCTACTGTGCAGGTAAATTAATAACACATAAAGTCTCACCACAAAAACACATGGTAATAAGGGAAAGGAACGGGAGAAATCAAATGCCATCATTGAAATAGTGAAAAGAGATAACTGTAAAGCAATTAAGACAAGAAGTGTCACTGTTAGAAGGGTATAGAAGAGGGAACACATCAACAAAAATACTCAGAAAGATAAACATGATAAAAGCAATGCACAGTATCAGAACAGATCAGGATCTATTGTGCACTATTGCAAATGACAAACTAAAAATATCAGCAGAGACAGAAAAACGTAGAAGATATGCAGATAAATATAAAGGAAAAGTACAAAATGAACAATTTATTGATGACCCAGAAAAGTTTTATAGAGAATTGGGAAACAAGGCAAAATAAATTGAAACACCACCAAAAAAAGAAGAAACAGATATATATTTGGAGAAATATCTATGAAAATCTTGTGGAACATAACAAAGATGCTAAATGGATAGAAGAAGTAAAAGAAAGAATAAGAAGTTCAAATGTATAGGATGTGAAATGGGATGAAGTAATGGCCAGAAAGATTGAAACAAAGTTAAGAAAAACTCCTAGTTGGAAAACCCCAGGCCCAGATGCAATACCTAACCTCTGGCTAAAATATTAACATATTTACATGAAGATTTAGCCATGAGTAAAATCTACTTATACACACATCCTGAACAGACACCAACCTGGTTAACAAACAGGAAAAAAACAATACTCCTACTTAAGCATGAAACTTCAAGCTATCTTAAAAACTATACACCAATAACTTGCCTTCTGACAATGTATAAACTATACACTGGAATTGATGTCAACAGAGTTTATAGTCATTTAGAAGAAAATTCAATCATGGCAATAGAGCAAAGGGGTAATAAAAGAAAGTCATATGAAACAAATGATCATTTGTTGTTAAATAAAGTCATACTGGAGAACTGTAAAAAGGGGAAGAAACAGTGGAAAACCACTTTGCAGTTAAGCCATGATAAAAGTATTATTACAGGGATAAAAATTCAAAGGGGATATTCCAGGGTAACTCTCTGTCACTGCTGGTCTTTTGTCTTGCCCTTAACCCATTAAATTGTCTACTTAACAGATTAGGTCATGGTTACAATTTGGCTCCCTGAGAACAACAAAGTGTAAAGACTTCTCATCTTCTTTTTGCAGATGATTTAAAATTGTAGGGTTGGGAGGGTGGCCTAATGGTTAAGGTGTTTGCCTTACAAACGCAAGGTGCAGGGTATGAGTCTCACAAGAGATAATTGGCTAGGCCTACAATGGCTCACAAGGGCAGTTAGCCTAGTACTAACCTAAGAACCTAAGAGTATGGCATGGAGTGTGTCAAAATGTATAAGATACATCGTACACTGATCAATTGCATTACAGAGACCATGAAACAGTGGCAAACCACTTTGCAGTTAAGCCTTGATAAAAGACAAATTATTATTCCAGGGATAAAAATTCAAAGGGGATATTCCAGGGTGACTTTCTGTCACTGCTGCTCTTTTGTCTTGCCCTTAACACATTAAATTGTCTACTTAACAGATTAGGTCATGGTTACAATTTGGTTCCCAGAAAACAACAAAGTGTAAATACTTCTCATCTTCTTTTTGTAGATGATTTAAAACTGCATAGTTCATCAGATGAGGAACTGAAAGCACAATGGCAAGTGGTCCAAACTTTTTCAGATGATATAAGAATGTCATTTGGTCTTGATAAATGTGCAAAAGAACCTTTAAAGCCGGAAAGCTGCAGCACCAAGAAAATATCTGTTTGGGACAGGAATGTGATATAAAAGAACCTGAGCAAAAGGGAGTGTATAAATATTTGGGAAGTGATAAAGGATCAAAAATAAAACATGAACAGATGCGAATAAAACTCAGTAAGGAATATTTTAGAATACTAAAGTTAATACTGAAAACTGTGTTGACATCTAGGAACAAAAGTCCAAGCTATAAACCAATTTGCTCTTCCAATCCTAACTATGGTTTTGGTGTGATTGACTGGCCCCAAAAGATGTTGGATAGGTTAGACAGGAAAACAAGAAGGAAGCTTCATGCTCAACAAATGATTTATAAAACTCAGTGCATACCAAGATTATATATTCCCCATTCTGAAGGAGGTATGGGCCTCTTCGAAAATGATTACATGTATAGATCTGCATTCATAGGACTGCATACATATCTGCTGAGTTCACAAGACTGAAACATAGTGAATGTTTTGAAACATGAGCAGAATAAGTTTAAGATGACTTCCCTGTTTAGTTTAGTAGAAGTATACCAGTGTCAAGTCAGAATGGAAAGCAAACCAGAAGTAGATAAAAATTAGGCAGCAACTGAATGTGCTAAAAAAACAAAAGAAAGAATATAAAGTGAAGGATCAGATGAGAAGGCAAGAAATGTTGAACATGCATAAATATAGTTGTAACTATAGAAAACTCTTGGAATAACCTCAGGCTGATCAGGAGTGAATGCAGGAATTGTTAATGAGAGGTTAAAAGAAAAGGTTAATATTGGCAGCCCAAGATAATGCACTAGCTACACATTGGTTTACAAAGTCTATTGAACATGTGGGAGAAGCAGACAAATGTAGGTTTTGGAAAACAGAATTGGAAACAGTCACATATCTTGTTGCTGGTTGTGATACACTATTGACAGAAGGATTGTATACTGAAAGGCATAATAATATGGCAAGACTGTTGCACTGGGGATTGTGCAAACATTATAATATTGAGGTAGCTGAAAACACTGGAAACATGAGCCACAAAGCATCACAGAAAATAATGAAGTTTATATCACATGGGATCATCCATTACCAACAGTTCAAAAAACAGATGCAAGAAAACCAGACACAGTAGTCCATGAAAATAAGACAAAAGTTTTAATCATTGAAATTGCTACACCCAATGACTACAGTGTCTTATGTACAGAGAGACTCAAAGTCATAAAGTAAAAGGATTTGCAGGCAGAAACAAGGGCAATTTGGAAGAAGGATACCCAGACAGTTCCAGTAGTAGTAGGAGCAACGGGTCTTACAAAAATAATTTACAGTTGTGTTTATATATGTTACCAATACATGTAACTCCATCATACAAATTGCAGAAGGAGTAATTTCTGGGCACACTGTGGATTCTGCAAAGAGCACTTCTGGCTAACATCAAAGACTGAAACAGTACTGATTTCATGAACCTTAATCATATTTTGACATATGAATGGAGTCCGTTTCCATTATGGTATTAGAAACCCAAAAAACTTAGAAAAATAAAAAAAAACAGCAAATCCATACAACTGACTAATACCTGTTATGATGGGGTGATGGCAAGTATAAAAGTAGGAAAGAAAGAATCAGAAAAGTAAGAATTTGGAAAGGGTACTAGGCAGGGGAGCCCCCGTTCCCCTAGCCTATTTTCATTGTATCTCAAACTGCTAGCAGTAAAGTTAAAAAAAGACATTTGCATGGGGATATATTATTAAAAATACAATGTATGTACTATCACTTTACTCAGACGACCTGTTGTTATACTTGGCTAACCTGGAGGAGGAGTTAGATAAGGCCTTTCATGAACTGAAAAAAAACAAGTGGCAGGATACAAAATAAATACCCATAAATCAAAGGCATTGAGGATAAATTATACTTCAACACCTGGGCTTCCAAAGAATACTATTTTCTAACTGGCATTAACCAAGAACTTATTTAGGGATACATATAACTGATACCCTGCAAAGGAAGTTGGGACAACATACAATAAATAATAGGTGAAAGTAAATTAAAGTAATGCAGATGGAAAGACTTACATCAAAATATGATGCAAAGAGTGCCAGCAATTTGGTAGTTTATCCTTCCCTTTGTACAATATGCAGCATAAGGGTTACCAAACCATCTACCTCAGGGTTACTTACTAAAGCCAAGGATAGTTATAATACATTTTCACTGGTTAAATGGAAATCCAAGAGTTAAGTGAAATATAATTAATCGTCCAGTTACCCAAGGTGGGCTGGGTATCCCATTTACTGAAATAAGGTTCACTTGTTAAAAATCTCAAATAAAAGCTGGGATGCACGCTGGAAAAGCATGATGCTGGGACAGATAGGAGCCTGCAATACATCTATGCTGAATTGGGAAAGGAAAAGAAAAAAGGATAAAAGCAATGAAAGGAATAACCGTGACAGAAGACATACCAGGAACAGTGAGATGGGTAATGAGGGGAATGAAACAGCAGCTGCACAACAGAGAAGGGACATGACAGCATACTGAATATCACTCATGGCTGTGTCCTGCGCTCTGTATCATTTAATGTTGATGGGTGAGTATAGTTACAAAACTGACGGATGTCAGCAGTTCTAAACTCATCCTCCCATCATCTAAGGCTGTCCTCCTTGCACTGTTTCAGGTCATTATAGTTGTGATGTTTATTCTCTCCATTGTGTGGGTTACCAGTTGCACTGGAGACAGCCTTGGCAAACCTCAGTCTTACACCAAGACCCAGTATAGTCCCCGTGCAGCAGCTTATGGCTGTATTGCTTCATGAGGAGTGCCACAAAAATCCAGGACTCCTCAACAGCCCACCTCTGTGCTCTAAATTGAGCACCATCATCTCCCATACCAGCCATGACTGCAGAAATCAAGCAGCAACTCTGTCTGAATTGGCACCAAATTCCAGTCTCATGTTCAACAGTAGTGCCAAACATGCACAGTCATGCCAACTGCATTTGCATAATGGAAAGTACAGACAGGCATTGATAAACAAGAGGAAGGTGCTTTATCAAGCAGCAATGAAGCGGTGAAACATGGCAGTGAGATTTGCCATATGTGATGCTCAGCTTATTCACACTGTTTTCAGATGGTCGGCACTGACGTGCTTAATGGCTTGGCTTATTATCCTTGGTGTTTTGGAGGTTAGATAGGATGAAGTGACATATAAATTTCTGGAATTACACACTGTAAAAAAGTTAGTAGACCAATGTGGGAATCAAGCCTAAGGAAGAAATAATGCATACATTTCAAGCAGGGTGATTATTTGTTAGTGCTACTGGAGAATGCCTTTTCAGCCATCTTCATTACAGATAAACTACATTCAGTATGAACTGGGATATACTTCAAATAGGCCCATATGTGCGTGACTTTAGGAAGTTCTGTGAAATGCATTCCCATTAAAGAGGCATTAGTACTTCTTGTAAATTATGCCAGATGGATAGATTTTCATGAGCTGATTAATACAGGTTGGGGTGTGATACATACATCCATACATACTTCACTACACATAGTGTCCTATCCACAGATTTGGGAAATGTGAGGAGAGAAGATGATTTTAACTTAAGCATTCTGCCCATCATAGATATGCAAGTTAATTTTTAATTAATTGTAAGTATTCTGCTTAAACAATTGCATGGACATTCAACTGTGCTTCATAACTAAATCATTGATGAGATATGCTACTTAGAAAGATTTATTTATCAAAGCATTAATAAGTCATTTCTTGCAAAAAGCATAATTATGATAGCCATTTGACTGCAGTGTTACCTTCCTAATCAAAGTGCTCTTAGAAATAGCATTCTGACATACTTTGTAAAAATAGTTGCTAGCTGGATGTGAGCCCTGGATCACTTGTGTTTCATCTCTAAAGTCAGTGCACTTACATTTTCTGCCACAGAGACAGCTATAAAGCATCTGGATGTGCTCCAGTCAATACTGTCCAGAGTAATGATGTCCATGCATTGCTGCTAATCCTATTTGCACTACAGAAGGCTGCCCAAATAAAATTTTTTACTTTTTTCCTTAAGCAGGTAAGCTTAATTGCATTCCGCTCAACAGTGAACAAGTGCACAAGGCAAGAGACAGAAAAAAGCTATGAAGTGCTGATGAAAGTAAGTCATAAACCTCGAGTAATAATTTCTTAATTCCCTTCACAAAGTATGGATTTGAACCACATAGCAACTCTGTCACGGATCCAAAGTTAGTGCATTTACAGCTTCTGTCACAGAAAGAAGTACATATCATGAGGATATCACTCAATCATTAGTTGTACCATGCAGCAGTGACAAAACTGCTTGCTCTAATGAAGATTACAAAAATGAAATTGTTCACTCTCTGCTTCAACTTTGTGCCCTGTTTGCACTCTGCTAAGCAGTGCTGAAATTACACATGCAAAAAAAAAAAAAAAAACACAGATATAACAATTTATATTCCATACAGCAAAGCACAAGTTGCAAACATTCCAAGCAGCATGTGTCTTCCAGCTGGATTCAAACCCTCCATCGTCTTTCTTGTTTCCTTAAAAATCATTTCATTTAACCTGTGTGCTACAATGATACTTAGATGCAATTTAGAATTTCTTTTCTTTCTGCTGTTCAGAGTGCTGCAGCAAAGCGCACCTGTGCCACTCTAAAATGCACTACTAATGGCCTGACAAATAACATTTCTCAGTTTGTAACTTGGGTAGCCAACTCATTCACTGCTTCAAAATGTTGCTAGACCAAAGTGTGTTTTGGCAAAGTGCATGCAAATGAGGAACACAAAAAAAATGTCACTCTTAACAAACACTAGGGAATAATAATGAAATGTAGGATTGTGAAGTTTCCTGATTCTCTGTGTGTTCCAACCTGTTCTTATGCTCAGAAAATATGCATTAACTCTGTCAGACAGCAGGCTTTCTAGTTTTGTACCCTCAGTTCAGTACAATAACAACACACACTCAGTTGTGTTTCTAATCACTCTTTGCCACCAACACAGGATCAGAAAATGTTCCTTTCTTATTTGCTTGAACATGTCTAGATCAATGTGATATTGACAAATACTGTATGCTAATAATTGCCAACACTATAGTAATGTCAGGTTGCCAACACTGCCAGCTATTTCCTTTCTTTATTTTCTGAGCATCTTCCCCTCCTCTTAGTTTAATTATAGAAATGCAATGTCATGGGCATTTATTTGCATCTTTGTTTTAATGTGTAATATAGCTGATCAGCATTTCAGAGAGACAGTGTGCTCTTAGTACAAGAATATTAATGTTGTTAAGGTTGTTCTCATAGCCGTCAAGGTGCCTACACTTTTTATTTTAAGTCCGCTGCATGATGCTCACACTTCAGACAGAACAGTCTGTTCAGTATTGTTGGTTGTTGTAGTCAGAGTAATCAATAACACCTGGGGGCCATTAGTTGCTAGCAAATGTCATTGCACCTCCCTGCAGTCCTAGGGAAAGTGCACGCAATCATGTAACTACTTACACTATGTTTATATCCCCTACACCAAGTCCGTTTTTTGATATTCAGGAATGCTAATGATTTCACACCTCATTTGCACCTGCACAGTGCTCAGAGGGCTGAATCTACACTATAAAAAGGTAATGGTCTAACTATGGAAGTGGAAGGAGTGGAGACTGGCTGGACAGAGACAGACCATTACTGCTAGTTGCTTGGAGAAGATTGTTCTACAAATTACAGCACTTTTTCATAAGGTATGTTTGTCCTCTTCATAAACTGCTTACATTTTCATATTTTGAATATATTTCTATATGCAATAGAAAAAATAATTTTGATATGTATGCAATTTTTAAACATTCACTGCTGGTATACTGCACACATGTCAGTTTTTGCTGTTCTTTCCAAGTTAGTATGGTTAAATCACATCACTGCGTTATCATTTGTTTTTAGAATTTAACCAGTTAGTGCAAACAACTGTATTGTGTATATCATCAACATCAAAGGGTTGTGCATGTGTAGCTAGAGGAAGTGCTAGGCTTCTCAGATGTCCCGTGGTGACCTGCACAATAGTTGAGAGACCAAAGGCAAAATGACTTTGAATTTTTCCTAGTTATTGATAAAGCTGACATCCAGCAGTCAGTTATACAACTGCTGTCATCATTACAAAATTGTTAACAGAATGGATGTCATACTAATATATTAATGTTTCTTTTTTTGATGGTGGGGGCTCCCTTAGCTTGTGTGTCGTCTGAAATCAGCACTATGTACTCAATTGTTTTGTGCTGAAGATGGGTGCTATGATTTCCTATGTGCTACAATTTGTTTTTCTGTTTCATGTCATATGGACAGGAGTGAAGATACTGCACTAACAACTCTGCCATGCACAGTTCACACCTGTCTGACATGGCAGGATGTAGTACGAACACAGATCCTGATTGTGTTCATGCAGACACATACACACATTTCACAAAAAATGCCCATACTGTGCCACACACATGCAAGCTAAGAAAACCTTAATGTTGATTGGGATACATCTCCTGTTAGTGTCCCTGACATATTTCCTATTTTTCTAAATGTTCTCTGTTTTTTACTCACACACACACATTACTTTGGTGTCAGTCTACTGTCAAATACAAATGATGATGACTGCGCCAAGTCCTTTGTTCATTTGGTTTTGACTTAGCACTGCATATATGTCTGATGCACAGAGTGGAGAGCTATGAGAGTCTTTCTCACTATGTTGATTATATGCATATTTATTGCATAACAGGATTTTGGATGTGTTTCTAAATACTCATTTCAGAAGGCTTTTTTTTCACTTAGTATTGTAAGTCATGCATTCATATGAGTGATATTGCATTTCTGCTTATTGTTCTACTTGTGAAACTGTTGACATAATTGTTCTGTTGACTGTTTTGTGTACAGTGGTAAGTGACAAGCTTGATGCCAGTAATTGTGTACAATGCATACCTGGAGTTACCATTCCTGTAAGCCAAAAATATGACTGGTGGACACCTCAAACAGGTTCTGATTGAATACATTTATGACTAACAGTATGTGGGTAGTTTATCTTCTTACACATTTGGTCATATAATACAGGCACCACACTTACCTTGATATTATTGCAGTTACACGTCATGTACTTTAGGGCTTTCTCTTCTGATGCTATCCATACGTGGACATTACATGAGTAAGTAAAGTTTGTGGACATTGGATGGCAGAATTTTTAATATTTGTATGTGCTTAGGTTGTTATGTGTATTTCTTTACTGGTGAGTGTGTGTGCTATCATTTGCCTCTTAGCTCCAGGGTGTGTGTGCTAACCTTTGAGTCTTAGGTGGTGACTGTGTGTGTGTGTGTGTGTGTGTGTGTGTGTGTGTGTGTGTGTGTGCGCTAACCTTTGCCTCATAGCCAGGGCAAGACCATATTGGGTATGCCTACTTCTGCTGGCTCCCTCTCCCTCAGAATATTTGTCTGTATGTGCTAGAGGTGCTAGCCCTGCCTGTGGTCCAGTAATGTGTGGTCATGATGCTTGTTGTCCTTGCTGTAACTGTTTCCTCAAGATGATATTATGCAATATGGCACATGCTGTGAGAATTTCTGCACAGATGCCTGGGTCATTCTACAGGGCACCCTCTGATGTGCCTAGACAGCACAATCATGATTTCAGCATGCCAAACATATGCCCAGTGATCTTTCTAGTTTGATCACAGGCATAATTGTAACCCTCTTCTTTTTTTATATATTTCTACAGTTTTTCTTCTGTGGGTGTGTGCGCATTTCAAATGGGTGTCATGAGCCACAGTTCCAGTGCATAACATGCATCACCCAGTAGATGGCCTTGTGGAACATCAGCCCTAACAAACCTTGTGTGAAGCTGAGAGGTGTGCCATATGTGTGAGTCATGGTAACTGCCTGGATTGCCTGCACAGACATTGAGGATAATCTCTTGGCCATTACAGACAACCTGGCAGTTAATTGAGTGGAACCCTTCCTGTTGATGTATGTCCTTCCCTGTTCACCAGGTGGGGTTTGTATTTCAATGTGAGTGCAGTCCATAACCCCCAAAAACTCAGGGAAGTGTGCTACACCATAAAATGCCTGTATTGCTCTTGCCCTCTCTTCTGGTATGTGTGAAAATATATGCACTCCCTTGTATGTTCTAGCATAGCACAGCATTAAAACATTGGTGCAATTTTCTGGATGTTAAGGCCAGTGGCACCCCAGTATATTCCCTGTGAGTCTCTGTAATGTACCAGTAGCCAATATCATTAGTGTTACACATACCTTAGTTTCCACTGGTATAGAGTCTCCTTGATTTCCCCTGGGTCTGAGATGGGGTGGCAGAGGTAGCAGAGTTCCTGTAGTGTATCCCTATCAACCCTGTAATGCTCTGCTATTTCAATATCATGCAATCCATTATATTGTAAATGTGGTCTGAACACCCTTTTTCTCCATGGATAAGGTCTGTCATCATCATCATCAGGAGCATAGATTTGAGCCCATTCCACATACACATGCAGGAGAGCAGAAGCAGCCTAATGTTGCTTTTTTTTCTAAGTGTGATGGTGGCTGCATTCCAGTAGGTTTTGGTGTTCATGGCAAAGGGCTACACCATCTCTACACAGTAACTTTGTAGCTTTCTGAATGGCTCTGCCATCTTGGATTGATTAATTAGCATGTAATTCAGCTGATTATACTTTCATTAGCATGTTCTGCTGTTTACCTTCATTTGGTAGAGCCATTTAATGAATACAAAACAGTGTACTATAGTGTGCACGTTGCAGCACATCTTGCATGTGATAGCAGCATGGAAATTAGCCATTCATGAATCCAGGCTGCAATTTATATCATGAAAAGTTTCATGGAAATACTGTTAAGAACAAAAATTGTTTTACTTACAGTTACCTATTTTCTTCCTTTTCCCTTCCCGTCAGTGTCCTTCCAAACATTAATGACATGAAGTGAGGCAAACCTTTCAGTTCCCCAGAAGTTTAGCAAAGTCAACAAAAGTCCACTCTTTCTGCTTTTTGTTAATACAGCAATATTTCACAAATGTGACTAATGCTTTGCAGTCTATTTATTCACTAATTTCCTTGTTGCTTGTCTTCTTCCTGTTCATCGCCATCTCTCAACTCCAGATTCCAGTTCAATTCCAAAGTACTCCCAATTCTTCTAATTAACTCCTGTGCTTTTCTGTGTCTCTCAAGCATTTTCCTTTGGGAGAGTAGAATAACTTTAACTGGCAAAATCTCTCTGTGCTTTATTATCAGAAGAATAAGCAGAGTCCTTTTCTGCTTGATGGCTCACTTTTGTTGAATAGACTTTTGTATTTCCTCCTTAGCCTGTTCTGCATCAAAAAATTACTTTGATCCTCCAGGAGAAACTATTCTGAAGACAGACAGATATAGTAACTTGGAATCTCACATCAACCTCTTGATATTCCCTGATTGCTGGAATAAATTTGTTTTTCTTCTGTCTCGTGTACAGTGAATAAGTTTCTGCAAACATTATATTGTCTCCAATGTTTAATACTTTCCCTTTTTCCACAGTTTTGTCAGGATTCAACTCTTTCTGCCTGAAGGTTTGTATCTTTACTAATACAAGTCTTGGCTCCTTTCTCATGGCCAGATTTGGAGCATACACATAGTGTGCCCTTTCAATTAACTTCCTTCTGTGGGAATACCAGTCCAATTGTTTATTTGTGCCTTCATAAAATGAATACAGTCTGTTTCTTCTAATTTCTCGGATACAGCAAAAAATCTCAGAGTTTTCCTACATGCTCTGTCCTCTAATTCTACCATTTTTTTAAATGTGTCATCTTGAGCAGTTTCATACTCAGCCAGCCTTTTCTTCATTTTGATCTCTGATTTTTGCAGTTTTATCACAACTTATCTGAATATTTGTTTAGAACTTATTCCATTTCCAGTCTTATGTTACTTAAGTTGATATACCCCTTCAGTGTTTCATTTATTTTAATCCACTCTAAGCATATTTGATTTATTTTTTCCTGTAGATTACAGGAAGCCATGTCTTACACTAAAGCTGGAGCTTGAACTGATTTTTACTACAGGATTTTTCCCAGTCCGTGTTTTGTTTTCCCCTTTTCTAGTTGATTTTCTTTCAGACTCTCTTAGTTTCTTCTTTGTCAGCATCCAGGCAGCATACTTACTAGCCAGTAACTGAATTTACTAAAAATAACAAAAGTTCATGGCCCTTGTCTTTCAGTTTCTTTTTTCACACTGGAAGAGCTGAAGTCATGCTGTCAATCAGTGTGCAGCTATCTTGGAAAGTTGAATGTACCTCCCTGCTACAGCTTTACAGGGATTTCACATAACTTATCAGCAGAAAATAAAGTTGCATAAAACTAGTTTGATTACTATGCATAGTTTACAGCAATGCTTCTAGTATAGAGAGCAAGTTACAAGCTTACCTATCAGGTTGTAGGCATAGCAATCTTGCCAGTGTTCTGCTCTATTGTATCAGATGTTTTTAAGACTATGGAGCTGATTCATAGTGTTGAAGGCTTTTGAAAAGCTGAGGAATACAGTTGCAGTGATGTCTGCCTTGTTAAAGTAGTTTTGTAGGAATCATTAAAGTTTAAACTGTATAGTAATGCCTTGCAGTCACTGTGCTCCAGTGAAACCCACTCTAAGTTTTGGAAAGAACAAGATATTGCAAATAGGAATTCCGGAAACTACATGTTTACTTTTACCTCCAGTAGTTCATCCAATGGACTCAGAAAGGATACTGGAGTGTACATATATGTCTTGGAAAATGGCATAAAGGGGTATACATATGTTTCTCAGAGAAGGGTAAAAGTTAAGTGCTAACAATTTTATGGTGGCATATAATCAGATCTTCTTTAGTGTTATACTTAGTCATATAATGAAAGAAAATCTAGAATCAATACTTACATGGATTACAAATTGTATATTATGTTAGTCTGAGCAGCACAGTTATTATTCACATCCCCACTGCTGTACAGTAGTCCCTTAAAATACTATAATTGCTGGCAGCTATTTTTCTTTTGATTATGAGTAGGCTTGCATTGGTTTTGTTTATGCATTTAGTTGCACAAGGAACTAATGCTTTGTGGAACTCTGAGCATCAGTCATAAATGTGCTATCTAGCTGAATGTTTGCAAAGTATATCATGAGATAATAAAATATCCATAGTAAATTGTTCCAATTTGTTTTACACAAATGCACAGTAATCCTAGAAAGTCAGACTAATGACTGTTAAACTAGATCATGACAACAGTGTTAACCATTGTCATCCACAGACAGCCCCCATACTCAGTAATTATTTTGTCACCATTGACTGTACACCTCAGATGTTGGATTTTGGTAAAATGAGGTAATAATTATGGAGAAAGTAATGTATTTCATTTTTTTACACAAACACACAGTAGCCAGTATTCCAACTTACTTCACATAAATGCATGCCTGTAAAGCCAGACTGTTTAGTAAACAGCCAGAAGGTGAGTTACATTCATCCACAGAAAGCCCCAACCCCATCAAGCAGTTATAGGTACTTTGTTGTGTACACCACACCTGAATGTGATAACAATAATACATTTCAATCTCTTAATGCAAGAATCAAGTCAAAAGCAAAAATAAGGCACAAAGGCCCAGAATCCAGGGAAACTTTTAAACATTACTCTTATATACTTAGAAAGCTGCTAGAATAACATTTTCTTTGCATTAACATGCATTTTATAAAGCATATGAAGTCTGAAATTCAAATGTCTGTCATTATTTATTGACTTCAGGCCTCAAATATATGCCAGACAACCACAAATTTTTATGAGGAAGATACCAAAAATATGAGACAAAATCAGGAGCATTCTGTGAAACTGGTAACAGCTGAGAGCTATGTAATTTCAGCTTTGTTCCATGAAAACAGTAGCCAAAAGTATTCAAACTCAAATTACACAAATGCACATTAGTGCTGCAAAGCCAGAAATGGCATAAGTGCAAGTTACTTTTATTTAAAATAAACTCCCACACCACCTAGCAGTTATAGCCACTTTGTTTAGTACACTTTATCATTCTGTGATAAAAATGCTTCTCAACCTCTCAGTATGAGAATCATGGGAAAAACAAAAATAATGAGGGATACAGGCTGAAAAGCAGGGCAGATTTGCAATATTGCTCTTCTGTACTTAGAAAGCTGCTAGAATAACAGTTTTTCATTGCATGTGTTTTCTGAAGGATTTGATGCTTGAAAACTGGAATGACTGTCATTATTTAGTTACTACAATCTTCAATGATTTGCAAGAAAATCACACATTGTATTAGTAATAGAATGAAAATGTGAGGCAAAGTCAGGGACATTCTGTGAAATCAGGAACAGTTTCAGTTTTGGTTCATACAAACAGTACCCTGAGAATAGCTATTCAAAACATATTTCATACAAATGTGCACTAGTCCTGTAAAGCCATACTTTAAATTGAGCAAACAATAAGAAGGTAAGTTGCTTTTTTTTTCCAGCAGTAAGCACTTCTTAATCAGTGACTGCAATCCTCAGTAATGTGCCAGAAAACCACACCATTTTATGAGCTACATACCAGAAATATGATTATAACTCAGGGAGATTCTGTGAAATCATAGAAAGTCAACTTTGCCTCACACAAACAGCAGCTAGAGAGTAAATATTCCAACTTATTTCACATAAATGTACACTGCTCTTTAAAGCCAGACTTTACATTGAGCAAATGGCAAGAGGGTAGGCTGCTCACATCCAATCCTCAGTGCTGCACTAACTGCAAAATCTGGTTGCCTGCCATGATAAAAAAATACTTACCTCATGTTACTATGACTCAGTGCTGCTCTTTCAAACCATCAGTCTACAACTATCCACTATACTATTTAATATCTGGACTCTTTCTTCCCATTGCCATCTCGATTCATGGAAAGACAATAAATATAAAGCTGCAGCACTTTAGATGGGGGTCAGAGTTTGTCAATTTTTAAGCAGTGAAGCATTTCTTTACTTCAAAAATACATTTATATATAAAGCTTCTTGAGCTGAACAGCTTTTTCAGCACCTGCTGCACATGTACAAATAATAAGCAACATTAAATCACATAGGTAAGTACTCGTGGTGTCTGTCATTTAAGGCTTTTTTTATTAAAACTAAAAATAAACCCATATTTTCCTAGAGTTTATGTTCAGCACATACGTTAAATAAAATGAGCTAACAGTGCTGAACATGGCAAAACTTTTTTTTTAAATAAAATTAATTTGTTGGCTGGCCACAGGCCTAAATCATCCCTGTTATAGTCTACCACTGACGTGGAGGTCAGCTAGCAATCAAGCTTGGAAGATGTCTATCTAAAAAGGTGAAGGAATGTGGGCAATAGAAATGCATAGATTTGTTGTATTATCCAGCTTGATTTAGATAATATACCAGTTGGAGGAAGTACCCAGATGGGTATCTTAAAGAGTAGCTTTAAATTTGTTTTGATTAGTAGCAGTATATTTCCCATGTTCTACTGCCACATCAGTCCCAACATGCAGCAGAAAAGTATTTATTGACTAACAAGTGGAGTCAGGAAGGAGTGTGATTTAAGCTGTTTCAGTAATGGTGAGTATGTCAGGGATGTGAGTAAAGACTCAGGATTGTATACATTCTGTTTTACTGTTAATCTTACAGCTCTTGAAGTAAGCACTTTTTCTGATCATTTATAAGTTTGGATATTAATGGTCTTAATGGTGACAATACAAATATAATTGCCATGGCTTTGCTTTGGTTCTATAGTCCTGTATAGAAATAAGTGAAAGGCAAGCAGAAGGCAAAATGTAGGAGTAGACTTTAAAAAGTAATGTAGATATTTACAGGCAGAATGAGGTTTAAAAGTAAGAGTCATTTCCTAAATGGTGCGACAAAGCAGAGAGTAGATGCAAGACAGAAATTGCTGGTTTATTTGATATATTGAAATGTAAGTGGATGAGCATGGGGGAGGGGAGGGGTAGGCCTGTTTTGGAAGAATTTGCTGAAAGAGGTGGTTGTGAGGGAATACAAGTGTTAGTAAGAATGAGACTGTGGTATTGTGGAGACAGAAATAGAGTTATGAATTAAAGCTAAACCTTTGATAAGAAAGATGGGTTAGGATGGGTATACTTTGTAGAGAAGTATGTGCTAATGGGTTTATCATTAGTAATTAGCATTAAAGTAACTAATTATTAAAGTAACGGATAAAGGATGGCAGAAGAAAGATGGATGAAGATGGGGAATGGTGAGAGCAGGGATTAGAGATTGATAGAAGAAATGGAGTAGAAGTGAGGTAGTGAAAAAGAGAAGGGAAAGGCTATACAAATTAAGAAGATGAGATGGTGTAAGAAAATGTGATGTAAGGCAGAGATGCAGTTAGAAAGAGAAACTGTGAGGCTAGCAAAAAAAGGAAGACTAGATAAAAAGTGAACCATTAGAGAAGATGAAATAAGGGAACGAGATGGAAGCATTGAACAGAAAACGAGTAGAAGATTTTTATCAACAACCTGTTTTGTTTTTTGTTTTTTTTAGACCAAGTTAGTGTGACTGGATGCCAAATGGTAGGCAATTCACTGCCACCAGCACTGATGGCCTTCTGTGTATGGGGGGAGGGCAAAAGTACCAGAGGAGTATGCAAAGACAGACTAGTCAGTTCCATTTATAGACAGTATATTCTTTATAGCATTGGTTATGCATTCAAAGTGGAGTGCTATGTCCGGCGTGAAATCAACTACTTCAGAAAAAAAATTTTAGTTTTGAGTCTAACATTCATGAGAAATATGTTGCCTGACCAAATTGAGTTCTTATCGACCACAGTTTCAGATGAAAAAGGAAGCAGAACGCAGCGAGAGTAAGAATAAAATTCCAAAATTTAATTCCAGTACACGTGCACAAAGAAAACAAACGGATGAGCGCTTTCACTATGATAGCTTCTTCAGATCCTTCTACAAAAATCCCCATAAACCTCCTCTTCATATAAACAACCCAATTAACCAATTAAAAATTAAAAAGCTCATCTGCACTTAATCATTCAGAAGTGAAAATGAAAAACATTTACAAAAAATATATAAAAAATATATATGCATAAATAAAGGATGCTCATATAACATGCACTTAAAAGCATCACATTAAAAACATTAAAAATCTATATAGACAAAAAATGCCTAAATACATATAATCATTAATACACCTATTCATAACTAAATATAAATTAACACTAATAAAACTAAACCACAGAAGTATATAAATAACTTCTGGATTATTTCACATTCCTACGCTGTTTCAGCTTGGGTTTAATTGAAGCTCTATCATTCAACCCATGCCCCCTGTCTGCTTTCAGTACAATGATCCAGTCAGTCTCCTTAGCCTCTGTAAAGTTCATAATATCACCACCCCTCTTATTGGCGGTAATAATTTCCAAAACCCGAAACAGAAAAGTGTGGTCCTCATGATTAGAAATTACATGCCTCGCTAAAGCATTATGCGGGGTGCCCTTTCTCATGTGGTAAATATGTTCTCTCATTCTGTCCCGTAACGGACGATTAGTTTTACCAACATAGAAACTCGAGCATACCTGACAGGTAGCTAAATATATCACATTAGATGTCATGCAATCTGCATCCACCCTAATAGAGAAAGTGACATGTTGGTCTGGATGGAAAAATTCCTCACTACTATCTATGAAGGAGCAGAAATTACAATGGCCACAGGGTTTAGTATACCCAGTATTCGTCACAGTCCTGTCAAGTCTGGGATAACATAGCAATCTCTTCAGATTACTCTTATTCCTAAACAAAAAACTTGGTGTCTCCCCCACAGTATGTTTCAAATCATCATCAACAAGTAGAATATCCCAATGTTTACTAATAATTTCCCTCAACTTAGGTTGATCAGAAGTGAAGCAAGTGGAAAACTTAACAGGTCTATTGACCACAAGATCTCCATTAGTTTCATATTGGCTCCTGGGTCCAAAATATGGTAAATCTAAAGAAGTGTGTAACATATGTGCTTCCTCCAAATAGGAGGTAATCTCACTGTCATTATATCCTCGGCTCAATAATCTACTTCTCAGGCTTTCTATCTCTGAGATGAAGCCACTGTTAGTGGGATTTAGTTTGGAAGCTCTGATAGCCTGGCCTTTCATAATATTCTTAAAGACAAATGGTGGGTGCATACTGGACCTTAGTAGTAAAGAGTTACAATGACATGCCTTACCCCTGTATTTATCAGGTTATCCGTTAATCTCTCAATGTATAGATCTAGGAAGTCAATTCTATGTGTTGAATGATTCATGGTGAAGGTAAGAAATGTAGTTAAACTATTCATGGTTGATAGCATTAATTCCAACTGTGCTGATGTTCCATTCCAAAGGACAAAAAGGTCATCAACAAACCTTCTGCAGAACAACACGTGTCCACAAAATAGTTCATTCTTAAATAAAACCTGCTCTTCCCAATAAGCAAGGAACATGTTGGCGTAGCTGTTGGCACAGGGTGTGCCCATAGCCACGCCGTCCCGTTGTCTATAGATCTGGTCCTGGAACATGAAAAAATTGTTCTCCAAGACGAGTTCTAAGAAATGGACTATGAGATCTATCAGCACTGCCGTGTAATTACTATGTGCTTTCAAATATTGTGACACATAATCAAGTCCTATGTCATTGGGAATCACAGTGAACAAAGATTGGACATCAAAGGTAACGAAAATACAATCACATACCTTCCCTTGCTGTCCAATACATTCATATAAATCAATCAGGAATTGCTTAGAATCTTTTAAAACTGTAACATTATCATTCAACACACATCTCATATATTTCTCTACAAAGACCAATAGATGTTCAGTGGCCCAACCACGGCTAGACACTATCGGTCTCATGGGTGGATTCTCCGCATCTTTATGTACCTTGGGGAGCCCTTGTATAATTGGTATAACTGGGGCATGAATCGTGAGGTATTCATATAAATCCTTATCTATCAAGTTACTCCTAAATATGTCATGAAGCGTGTTACTAATATACTTAATAACAGAGTGGACCTCATCAATAGAAGTAGGCTCATAGAACCTATCCTGCAACATTGAAGTCATGGCCTCTGTATAAAAAGACATATCCAGGACCACAACTTTGCCACCTTTGTCAGCCGGTCTAATAATAATAGTGGGATCACTCTGTAGCTTTCTTAGACACTGACGTTCCTGAAAGGTCAGATTATCTCGTCTTCTCTGTCTATTTGATCTCAGCTCAGTATTATAATAACTATACAATTCCTCTTCAGTTAACTTGAAAAATGCTTCAACCAGGGGATGATGAACCGGTACATAGTCTCTCAAATTCTTAAAGACAAACTCTGTGGTTCAAGCTGGTTCTCTCTGAGGATTATTGTAAACAAGTTTGAGCATTATATTCCTACAAAATAACTTTAAATCCACAATTGTATCAGTTAATTTGCTCTGGCTTTTAGGAATAAAATTCAAGCCTCTATTCAGTAAACTGATATCATCATTGGTTAAATTAACATGGGATAGATTATGTACTAGTGCTTGCTGTTCCACATTTTCTTTAAAGTCTGGTGGGGTATAAAATCCCCCAACAATTTCCTCTTCTGTCTGCCCCAGCTCATGGAGCGTGGTCTGCGAGGACCCTTCTCCATGTGTACGGGCAGAGGAAAAGTTAAATCCAAACCTGTATGGTTACTGAGCTCAGTCAAAGTGGTTACTTTCTTGGGTCTAACCACAGCGTCTGATCCTCCCTTTATAGGGGCAGGTCTATTCTTAATTAAACAGTTTCAGATGAGTTCAAACCTTTATAAAGCAACATTGAAGCAGGGTTCAAAGCATTTTGTTTTAGCACCCCATCATCCTACCACCAATGGGCTATCAGATATATTTACCCAGACCTTTAAAAGTAATAGAAGTTATAAACTCATGTTAAAAAACACTGCAAAACAAACCGGGCATATTTTGTTCATGTACTGAAATGCCATGCAGGCAGCCACTTATGAAACTCTTGTCATTCTGTTTCTGTAAAAAATGAGATTTTGATGTAATTTCTTGAAACCTTCTATTTGCATATAAGTCAGTGACAAGCAGTTTCAAAGTATGCATTACAGCCCCATAGAAAGTTTGACAGAGTTTGTGCTATTGTGGTAAGAGACTATTGAAATGATTACTGGCATTCAGACTGTAACATTGCAAGAAATAGACCTTTATTGCATTCAATGGAAACTGCAAAGTGTCGCTAAAGAAGACCCTTGGATCTAAATAAAACCCTGCATACTAGCCAGTCTCACAGCCAGGAACCATCTGTCAGTCATCTGAACATTTATTGACCCTCAGTTTGCCTAGCAGTACCCATATGATCCATACCATGACCAGAGAACAGTAGATGTTCCACATTATAAAGAGAAAAGGGTATAAATCTCCATCCATGACCAAAAATGTATGGAAACTAGATACTGTGATGACTACCAAATCAGTCTACCCAGAATTTTAAAAGACTGAAACCAGAATTCAAAAGGGACACCAAGCTAAGTATCCATCCAGGAGAGAACAATCAAAGGCACAATGGAATTCTGCATCACTGGGCACTTCTAGTGTAGGGGAGCTGGAAACACAGTCAGAAGATTCCATTAGAGAGACCATCATGATTGTGGCAAGTAGCCCCAAGAACCTGCAAAATTACAACCCTAAGTGCTACAGAAATACTTATGGTTTAAAAGGACATGCACTGAGAACCTCTGATGTACTGATGTTTACAGAGATGTTATTCCTGTACTGCAGACACCCCCCAGAGATAGACTATATGTTGTAAGGGATGAAATGCTCCAGATTTTTATAAATGTATGTCATATTACCCAGACCACATATAAAACATGCATTACTTTTCATTATAAAAATGTTTTTGTCTAAAAATAATTAAGATATATTTCGTGATCACAGCAAGTCTGCTAATTCTTATGTGACAATAGCATATTTTTAGTATAAGAAACATCTCCAGGGCATCCAGTAAAGATTTACAGGCATGCAGTAATATTTCCTACTTTTCTCTGGTATGCACTATAGTGCTGTGGATGTTACTGAAGAATTAAAAGCATTCTTAAGACACAGTGCATGAAGATATAACACAAATGGCTGAGATTTTCACAAAATGCCAGTGTTTTGGTAAGAGTAATCATCATTTGACAGTGTTTTAAGAGTGTAAACATGTGCTGCCATATATTTCTTATATACTGTGTTGACTACATTGTCATTGCTGCTGACGTTGTTTATCTGGTTACTACTTATGGCTCCAGTAATTTTATCTGGATCACTTTTTTCTGTACATATATTCATGTCCAATTTATATATTACCTTGAAACAATGTAAACAGACTCCATGTATGTATAATTGTAAAACAAATTAATTTTATGAGCACATTAAAATACTGTTGTGTGTCTTTGGTGTGTTAGCCTAATAACAGATATTCTTATAATATAGCATGCACTCAGGTGTTCATTTATTTTTTTTTGGTGGGGGGGGGGGTCCTTCTAATCTTTGAACATCAAGCTTCTATAGGGCTTCCCCATCTAATCTCCCCTCCCTTTATTTCCATCAGCTGCATAAACACCCTATGTCACCATTTGAGAAGAGTCTTTCCTTTTTAGGAAAAATTCAACTTTACAAAACTTGTCCCTTTGTTCAATTGCATAAGGATATCAGTTAGAAGACCAGTGAGCCATCAACTGTTACTGTTTTTTTTACTCTGTTAGTTGTATTTCTTTCCCTTCCTGTATTTGTCAACACACCTTCTAAGGCAGGGGCCTACAGTACCTTGAATACAGCTGCCTGCTACCACATTACTTGGTAGGCTGTTATGGTAGTAAGAGACAAGTTGCAAACTTTGTGACCATTGACAGGTGGAACTAGTGTAATGACACTTCAAGGTAGCCCTCTCCAGGGTGAGTAAGCTACTGTCAGCTGCTCACTCACATCTTTCCTAAACTGACTCCTCCAAGGCTTGGGCTATTAATGGAATCTAGATGGCTTAGGTCAATCAGGGCTTTATTTTCCTGTGCCAAACAGCTACATTTTCAGTTATCACAAAAATATTAGCACACAATAACCTGGCATATGTAATAATGTAAAAAAACACCAGGGCTCAGGGTTAAGAACATACTATCTAAAGAGGACACATATTTTAAAATGATATGCCATATTTCCTCTCAGTTTTATAGGAAAACTGAGATTAATTAAAAGGAGTGACATATCCACTCTAGACTCATATACATCAGCATTACTATACCAGCCTCTGGTCCCACAAAACACGTTTTCTAGGATTATGGGTATTATCATGTTCTGTGCTATACTTTAGGACAATGGACATTTGGAAGGCTAGAATTAGTGTGATAGTTTGTTGAAATTTTCTTCTTCATACCAATTACACATACTGCTATTGCATATTGGCATGAGCATCTTGTCAGGTTTACAGTCAACTCAACAATAGCTACTCGCTTTAATACTGCCCCATACATTGTGGGTTAATTCCTTTAGATTTTACAGAGGCCCAATCAGTCTAACATCACTTGCACCATTCATCATGCGAATCTGATATCATATCTCCCCACCTTTGAAAAGAGAATGAAATTCTCTTTTGAAGGAGGATATTATACACATTCACATTAAAGCATTTGCATGCACAAACATTTAATTCAGAAAACATGTAATAGTAAAAACATTTGACATTGCCATACAACAATTTATATTTCTTGCTAATATAGAAAATATTGAGGCTTCTACAGTTTCTAAGCACACTGTATTATTAGCAGTCATTTTATGACATATTTGTTTTGGAACTATCAAGGTCTCAGCACATCAGTGGAAGTATTATCTTATACCCATCTGAAGTAAGTCTCAGAGTTTGCAGCAGTGGCGGCTGGTGACTTCAAATCAAAGGGGGGCTGCAGGAGACAGCTGAATGGGAGGGGTCAATGGGGAAGGGTGTGGCCAACCAGAAAGGGGAGGAGCTATGCTCAAAACCACAAAAACTAACTTTAATTAAATACGCTGCCCTGGGTGGCAAACCATCATTATGAGAGTCCAATCAAGACAAAAATAAGTGTAGAAGAATAAAAATATTTCAATGCATTGGCTGCATGACAGCTTACTTAATATCTAGATGGAAACAAAAGGTTGTGAGGCATGAAAAAATAAATTACTTTTTAAATACATTACTGGAATGCCAGTCAAAATCAAGTACAAGAAAAACCAGAAGCACTCAACTCAAACCACTTCTCCTTGCACTGCAGTCCTAATTATAATTTATATTCAGCTTTATTAAAGTACCAAGTAACATACTGAAAGTAGAAATCTCTGTGATGCCCCCACTTGTAAAAATGTTTCTTATCCAAAAAAGACCTGCTGCCTGACAACTATCTACTTGTTTCATGGGGAAATCATGTAAGTAAAAAATGAAAAGCAAACATGAAACAAGCTCAAGATACATTGCTTAAAGGATTACTGTACAGGTTATGGACCACACATGATTGGCATTCTGTTTAGTTTACGGGTAAAGTCTGTAGAGATGACTGGAAGTCTCCAACGAGTGTAATGAGCTTTTTAAAATAATGGAATCCTGTCCTTAAATACCCAACACTTATACATTATCTAGTCAAGTATTCTCTGCATGGCAACAACAGAAAGGCTTTCAATGTTGGCAATTCTTTAACAGTATGCTTATTAAAGCTTACTTGCATCTTACGATCTCAGACAAGCTTACCTTATGGTCATTAAAGCATTGCTACTTAAACACAGAGCAACAGGCACTTTGAGTAATAAGCATAAATCAACAGTACAAAAATATGACAGAAACCAGACCTTTCTGCAAAATCAAGGACAGATGAAAAGCCACTGTAGTACTTGTGTCTACCTTGGATGGGGGGACACACTGCACATTTACACTGCATAACTACTCCTTGCCTTGCTTGGACACATCCAGAGTCACTACATGGTGGAGTGGGGTGCAACAAGTATGTCACAATTTGAAATGTCTCTGGCTGACTGTGATGGCCCTGACACATTTGTCATACCTCTCAACCTCAGAGCAAGAAATCTGGACAAAGCCATACACAGAAGTGGGACAAATGCCCAAAAATAAGGACAATTTTTAAATACTGCTCTAATAAACTTAGAAAGATAATAGAATAGGTATTGCATTAGTATGACTTTTCTGAAGGGTATAAAATCTGAAACTCAAATGTCTGTCATTATTTTCTAACTTCAGTCTTTAGTGATTTGTCACTAATTTGCCCAAAACACATTTTATGAAAATGGACCAAATGTGATGCAAAAATATAAAATAGCCACACAATACAGCTGGGAACCTGTCAAAGAAGGGACACTTTAATATTAGTACTGCTAACTTGAGCAGCTGACAAAATAAAAGAATCTACATGCATTTCAAGTAATCTATAACTTTGATTATTACAGTTATTTCTTAATTGTAAACCCTCCATGTTTTCTTCCAAAATTGCTATTTTGCGGAGAGATTATTAGGGGGAAGAGCAACATTTTGAGCCAAAATCGGGGACAGTGGAGAGGTTGGCTATGCCTAATTCTATAAAGCAATTTATTTGCATGTACCTCTCAACCTGTTAATGCAGTAAATCTGAACAAGGCCAAATATATTGGGGGAACATATAAACAGTACTAAAAATTGCTCTTGTATAAATTGAGACAGTTGATAGAATAACAGTTCTTACTTTAGCATGCATTTTTCTGAAGGTTATGAAGTCTGAAACTCAGTGTATCATTATTTATTGACTTAATTTCTAAATGATTTGCCAGAAAACTACAAATTTTATGAAGAACAAACCAAAAATAAGAAGCAAAAATCTATTCATTCTTTGAAAATCTGGACAGTTGGGAGGTATAGTTCAGCTGGGCCTGTCTGAGTTTGCTGCCCTTCCCCCCTGACAAAATCATGGTTGAATGGAGCCTCTGCAGCCATTCCAATGAACCATTACTTGGCTATTTCACTCCATTTACCATAAACACTAATGTGCATACTGCTTTACTTCTATGATGAGTTGGACTTCATTTGAAAGTTTTATTTTGTATTTTACAGCACAGACACTAAGTCATCTACTAAACAAAGCAATGCAGTCTCACAATGAAAACTTAGCATTAAAACTTCTCTGCCCTTGAAACTCACATTCATTGAAACAGCATTGAAACCCACATTCAAAGAAAATACATTTTGCCAGTGGCAGATAAAGATTAATTTTGGGCTGTTTTCAAATCATAGGCCTCTTGCATATGAAACATACATGTGCTCTTTGATACACCTTCCTCATTGTACTAAATTATATTCCTTGTACAATATATTACAGTTGTTAGAGGGAGTTTTAAATTTGTTTTGAACATTTTTCCAGTAATCAATGAAACAAAATGCATGCACCCATAATGACAAAACTGCCCAGTTCAGAACATTTATCATAAAAGTCTACTCAGACTTCCACAGTCCACCATTATCAGTAAATATGCACAATTCTACAGTCCACCATTATCAGTAAATATGCACAATTTTACAGTCCACTATAATCAGTAAATATGCACAATTCTACAGTCCACCATTATCAGTAAATATGCACAATTCTACAGTCCATTATCAGTAAATATGCACTATCTCTGAAGAAGTAAAAGTCATCTAAATAATTCCACATTAAAGAAATCTGTAACTAATGAAGAGGTTGCTGCTAGCAAACACCTTTATATTTCATGGTTTCATCGAAAAATAAAGTGTCTGTTGCCCCTCAGGAATAAATTGCCTATATTACATTTAAAAAATGATAAGCTAGTAATATTGCAAGAGGAAATGGATGGCAAACTGATAACGGACTCATAGTTAGTATCTTCACCAAGGAGAACATTCTCAGTACGGCAGCATCCACCCCTTGTGGGAGTAGAACCCACAGCTTTCTGCATCAAAGGCAAGTACACAACCTGTTGTGCTATTAACAAGGGAAACCAGCTTCACTTAAGCAACACTAAATTTCTGTTCCCCTGTAGCTCTCAGCTCCTTGTAAAATCTACTCAATACTCAACTTTGCAGCACAAGAAAACTGGAAAAAGCTAAAATGTATTGCGGGGGGGGGGTCAAAAGTCCAAAAACCAGGGACACAAACATTGCTTGTATAATCTTGGAAAGTTGCTAGAACCATACATTTTACTGCCAAGCTCCCTGTGCAAAACAGTCAGAGCAACATACCACTATGCCAAATCAGCTGCTTTGTAAAAGAGGAAGACTGAAACTTAAATTGCTATCATTTAGTGAATTCAGTTCTCATCATAGCTGTCAACCTCTTAGTCCAAAACACCTGGACAAACCCAGTAATGAGGGAATACAGCCCTCAAACATTCAGTGAATTCAGTTCTTGCCATAGCTGTCAACCTTAGCACAAAAAACCTGGACAAAGCCAATAATGGGGGAATACAGTCCCAAAAATAGGGACAAATTTCAAATATTCATCTTATAAACTTAGAAAATTGCTAGAATAAAAGGTTGTGTTACGGTTGTGTTACTATGTATTTTCTGAAGAACATGAAGTCTGAAATTCAAATGCCTGTCAATTTTACTGCTGACAGAATAAAAACAATTTTCAGCAGAGACCCAGGGAGAAATACTGCAGACACATGTTTGTAAAATGACAGGGCACCAGAGCAAATCCACACAAACACAGGGAGGAGATGCAGACTCTACACAGAAGGCACCCCAGCCAAGAATCAAACCAGAAAACCTATAGCTGTGAGGCAATAATGCTACCACTGCACCATCAATTATGCAAGGACTTAAACATTCAGAAACCTGAAGTCTGAAATTCAAATGCCTGTCAATTTTATTTAAAATTTGTTAATCAGGACAGTCTGACTTGGAACAAAAAAAAATTTCAGCAGAGGCCCAGGAAGAAATAATGCAGGCATGTCTTTGTAACATGGGAGGACACAAAAGCAAACCCACACAAACACAGGGAGAAGATAAAGACCCCACAAAGAAGGCACCCCAGCCAAGAACCTGAGAACCTGCAGCTGTGAGGCAACAATGCTACCACTGCACCATCAAATATCAAGCACTGCAGCATTTACAAACCACAGATATTATGAGGAACAAATCAGATCAAATATGAGGCAAAAATCTGCAGATTTTTTTTTACAAATGGTGGTGGGTAGGGAATTCAGGTCTTTAACACCTGCATACAAGGTACAGGGTTCAAGCTTGAGGTATTCCCTACCACACACACACACACACACACACACACACACACCTGTAGTAGCAAACCACAAAAACTAAATATACTGCACTGGGTGCCAAACAGTCGTCATGAGAGTCCAATCAAAATGAAGTGTGGAAGAATAAAAATATTTCAATGCATTGGCTGCATGACAGCTTAATATCTAGATGGAAACAAAAAAGGTTGTGAGGCATGAAAAAATAAATTACTTTTTTTTAAATACATTAATGGAATGCCAGTCAAAATCAAGTATAAGAAAAACAAGGAGCACTCAACTCAAACCACTTTTTGCACTGCAGTTCTAATTATAATTTATATTCAGCTTTATTAAAGTAACAAGTGACATGCTGAAAGTAAAAATCTCTGATGCCCCCACTTGTAAAAATGTTCCTTATCCAAAAAAAGACCTGCTGCCTGACATCTACTTATTTCATGGGGAAAACATGATCAAAGTAAAAAATGAAAAGCAAACAAGAAATAAGCTCAAGATACATTGCTTAAAAAGGATTACTGTACAGGTTATGGACCACGTGATTGGCATTCGGTTTACGGGTAAAGCCTGCAGAGATGACTGAAAGTCTCCAAGTGTAATGAGACTCTTAAAATAATGTAATTCTGTCCTTTATTACAAATACTGGCATATGCATTTCAATACCCAAGGCTTATACATTATCTAGTTAAGTATTCTCTACATGGCAACAGAAAGGATTTCAATGTTGGCAATTCTTTAACAGTATGCTTATTAAAGCTTACTTGCATCTTGCAATCTCAGCCAAGCTTACCTGATGGTCATTAAAGTATTGCTACTTAAACACAGAGCAACAGGCACTTTGAGTAATAAGCATAAATCGGCAGTACAAAAAATATGACAGAAACCAGACCATTCTGTAAAAATCAAGGACAGATGAAAAGCCACTCTAGTACTTGTGTCTACCTTGGATGGGTGGGATTCTCTGCACATTTACACCGCATAACTACTCCTTGCCTTGCTTCGACACATCCAGAGTCACTACATGGGGGAGTGGAGTGTAACAAGTATGTCACAGTTTGAAATGTCTCTGGCTGACTTGTGATGGCCCTGACACATTTGTCATACCTCTCAACCTCAGAGCAAGAAATCTGGACAAAGCCATACAAAGAAATGGGACAAAGGCCCAAAAATAAGGACAATGTTTAAAATATTGCTCTTATAAACTTGGAAAGCTAATAGAAGTCTTGCATTAGTATGAATTTTCTGAATGGTATGAAATCTGAAACTCAAATGTCTGTCATTATTTTCTAACTTCAGTCTTTAATTATTTGTCACTAATTTGCCAAAAAAACACAATTTTATGAAAAATGGACCAAAAATGTGATGTAAAAATATAAAATAGCAACACAATACAGCTGGGAACCTGTCAAAGAAGGGACACTTTAATATTAGTACTGCTAACTTGAGCAGGTGACAAAATAAAATAATCTACATGCATTTCTGAAATAAAAGTAATCCGATTATTACAGTTATTTCTTAATTATAAACCCTCCATGTTTTCTTCCAAAATTGCTATTTTGCGGAGGGATAATTAGGGGAAGAGCAACATTTTGAGTCAAAATCAGGGACAGTTCAGAGGTTTGGCTATGCCTAATTCTATAAAGCAATTTATTTTCATGTACCTCTCAACCTGCTAATGCAATAAATCTGGACAAGGTCAAATATATTGGGGGAACATATAAACAGTACTAAAAATTGCTCTTGTATAAACTGGGACATCTGGACAAGGCCAAATATATTGGGGGAACATATAAACAGTACTAAAAATTGCTCTTCTATAAACTGGGACAGTTGATAGAACAGGTCTTACTTTAGCATGCATTTTTCTGAAGGTTATGAAGTATGAAACTAGTGTGTCATTATTTAGTGACTTAATTCCTTAATGATTTTCCAGAAAACCACAAATTTTATGAGGAACAAACCAAAAATAAGAAGCAAAAAATCTATTCATTCTTTGAAAATCTGGACAGTTGGGAGGTATAGTTCAGCTGGGGCTGTCTAAGTTTGCTGCCCTTCCCCCTCACAAAACCATGGTCGAATGGAGCCTCCCTGCAGCCATTGCAATGATCCATTACTTTGCTATTTCACTCCATTTACCATAAACATTAATGTGCATACTGATTTACTTCTATGATGATTTGAACTTCATTTGAAAGTTTTATTTTGCATTTTACAGCACAAACACTAAGACATCTGCTAAACAAACTTGGCATTAAACCTTCTCTGCCCTTGAAACTCACATTCATTGAAACAACATTAAAACCCACATTCAAAGAAAATACATTTTACCCGTGGCAGATAAAAATTAATTCTGGGCTGTTTTCAAATCATAGGCCCCTTGCATATGAAACATATATGTGCTCTTTGATGCACCTTCCTATTGCTTTGAACATTTTTCCAGTAAACAATGAAACAAAACTGTCCAATTCAGAACATTTCCATCATAAAAGTCTACTCAAACTTCTACAGTCCACTATTATCAGTAAATATGCACAATTCTACAGTCCACCATTATCAGTAAATATGCACAATCTCTGAAGTAGTAAAAAAGTCATTTAAATAATTCCACGTTAAATAAATCTGTAATGAAGAGGTTGGTGCTAGCAATCACCTTTATATTTCATGGTTTCATCGAAAAATAAAGTGTCTGTTGCCCCTGAGGAATAAATTGCCTAAATTACATTAAAAATAAGCTAGTAATATTGCAATAGGAAATGGATGGCAAACTGATAACAGGCTCATAGTTAGTATCTTAATTTTCAGTACGGCAGCATTCACCCCTTATGGGAGTAGAACCAACAACCTTCTGCATCAAAAGCAAGTACACAACCTTGCACTGTGAGCTGACTTAGCATAATCAGCACTAAACTTCTCTTCCCCTGCAGCTCTCAGCTCCTTGTAAAATCTACTCAATACTCAACTGCATCTCAACTTCGCAGCACAAAAAGTCTGGAAAAAGCCAAATTTATTGGGGTGGGTCAAAAGGGCAAAAACCAGGGACACATTAAACATTGCTTGTATAATCTTGGAAAGCTACTAGAATAAAATGCTGTGTTACCACCATACATTTTACTGCCAAGGTTCCTGTGCAAAAGAGTCAGAACAACATACCACTATGCCAAATCACCTGCTTTGTGAAAGAAACATGCTGTGTTACCACCGTACATTTTACTGCCAAGGTCCCTGTGCAAAACAGTCAAGAGCAACATACCACTACGCCAAATCAGCTGCTTTGTGAAAGAGAGGAAGACTGAAACTTAAATGGCTATCATTTAATGAATTCAGTTCTTACCATAGCTGTCAACCTCTTAGCACAAAACACCTGGACAAACCCAGTAATGAGGGAATACAGCCCTCAAACATATTCAGTGAATTCAGTTCTTGTTATAGCTGTCAACCTTAGCACAAAAAACCTGGACAAAGCCACTAACAGGGTATTACAGTCCCAAAAATAAGGACAAATTTCAAATAGCCATCTTATAAACTTAAAAAATTGCTATAATAAAAGTTTGTGTTACTATATATTTATTGCTAGAATAAAACATTGTTTTACTATGTATTTTCTGAAGAATATGAAGTCTGAAATTCAAATGTCTGTCAATTTTACTTCTGACGGAACAAAAAACAATTTTCAGCAGAGGCCCAGGGAGAAATACTGCAGACACATGTCTTTGTAAAATGGCAGGACACCAGAGCAAATCCACACAAACACAGGGATAAGATGCAGACTCCACACAGAAGGCACCCCAGCCAAGAATCAAACCAGAAACCCTATAGCTGTGAGGCAACAATACTGCCACTGCACCATCAAATATGTAAGGAACTAAACATTCAGAAACCTGAAGTCTGAAATTCAAATGCCTGTCAATTTTATTTAACATTTGTTAATCAGGACAGTCTGACTTGGAACAAAAAAAAACTATTCTCAGCAGAGGCCCAGGAAGAAATAATGCAGACATGTCTTTGTAACATGGGAGGACACAAAAGCAAACCCACACAAACACAGGGAGAAGATACAGACCCCAACCCACAAAGAAGGCACCCCAGCCAAGAAGCAAACCTGAAAACCTGCAGTTGTGAGGCAACAATGCTACCACTGCACCATCAAATATCAAGCATTGCAACATTTATAAACCACAGATATTCTGAAGAACAGATCAGATCAAATATGAGGCAAAAATCTGCAATTTTTTTTACAAATGGTGGTGGGTAGGGAATTCAGGTCTTTAACACCTGCATACAAGGTACAGGGTTCAAGCCTGAGGTATTCCCTACCACACCACCATGAGCCTAATCACCAGTATGTTGCACCAGGGGCATTTACACACACACACACACACACACACACACCCTAGTCCTGTAGTAACTCCCTGTCCACAAACCCCCCGATGAGTGCAGCAAATCCGACCTTGCCTGTCGCGAGATCTTCCCCTGCAGCAAGCTCCAATCCAGATCCTTCTCCTGACTGACTGCTGACCTTGCAGTCCGACCCTGATGTGTTTCCCCAGGCAGTCTATGCAGTTTAAAATTGCATAGACTTGTGGGAGCGCTCCTGTTCACGTGTCTCAATCAGGACTGCTGCTGAGATAATCTGCACATGCTCCAGACTTTCTCAGCAGCAGTCTGGACTAGTGCTCATGCGTGAAGTCTGCAAAAATTTAAAATATTGTTTTTATTTTGTTAGTTTGAAGTTGAGGGGGCTGCAGTCCGGCAGTCCAATAGCACGGGCCGCCCCTGGTTTGCAGATTTAATGGTATTGTCATCTGTGATAAGCCACTGTTGGTTAAAGTGTCTCTGTCAGCTAATGTGTCTCCTTTGAGTGATGCCAATTTTGGGTAATATGTCTCTTTTGGGTGCAGCATGACTAGCCTGGTCATAAGGCACTGCGGGCTCTGATAACTTCTTCACATTCCCCTGGTCATGGTATTTGCTCATCTGGTTGCAAGGCTTGTCTACTCAGTATCGACATCTTAGGACTGGCCGGGATGGGTCTTCTTCTTCTCCTTTCATCATTTGTTCAAATCACACATGATGTCTGTTACGTGGATTTTGCAACAGTCACACATGCTGTCTCCCATATTTTCCCTTCATCTTTCTTGAGACAGACTGTCTAACCTGGGTTTAAGTCAGGTAAGGAATTAATTGTATGCCTTTTGTTGTAAAAATGTTTGAATGCAGATTTGGTTTTCTGCTCATTTTGTCTAATAGTCTCATATAGAATAGTTTTGGGTAATAGCTTGATCTTAAGTACTGGGATGGTAGTTTGAATCTGCCTCGCTAGCATTAGTTATGCTAGACTCGCTGTGTTTACACTGCTTAAAGTTGGTCTGTAAAACAGTAGAGCTAAGTGTAGATCTGTCTGGCTAAAAACAGCAGAGCTAAGTGCAGATCCATCTGGTTAAAAACAGTAGAGCTAAGTGCAGCTCTTTCTGGTTAAAAATGATTTTATCCTATTGAACTGGTGTCTCAGCAGCACTGTTTTCTTGCATCGTGCTACAAAAACGTGCAATTGGGCCATCCTGGTAAACAAATGTTAAATAAATAAATAAATGTGGACTTGATATCATAAGGACAAATCCATATTCTTTTGCAAATTGAAACTCACAAGAAACAAACTGAGTTGTATTGACAGTGACAAGTTTTGTAGGAATCCTTCATAATGGAAACATTACCCTAAGCTGGAATAAGACCTGCTAACTGGTTATTGCAAGTAAGTCGACAGTTTCAATGTCTGCTGTTTGTTTTTTGTTTTTACCGCAGCTCTTTTGAAAGCAGAGACACTATCAGAGATTCTCTCTTTTAAGTAGGGCAGTGTTCCATGCAGAACTGACACACAGACATGATCTTAGTTATATCAGAATTTGTGTATGGACACCATATAGACAGCCATGCTTTCTATCTGTACTAGGTAGACTACTGATGGCTTTTTTAGTTGTGTCTCAGAACTTTTGCTGCTTGCAAAGTTGTCATCACAGTTTGAATTTAGTATGACAAGTGATCCAAATGCTCTTTCAAATGTGCTCACAGCAAAGTGTTTGTTCATCAAATTCTCAGTGTCCATTTACCATTTACTTGTCTACCCATCACAAACATAACCAGTTATAGTCTGCAGATGTGCTTCTTGCTTATTTTATTTATTTTGAAGATTTAGATCCTGTGGGAAGTCACCAGAGTGCTAGGCACATGGATCCTGTTTATTATTTGATTGACTTATCTCAGTCACTGGATTTTTGAATTTGTCTTCTGCATGGAGACATGTGTGAATGGGCATACCTTCATTGAAGGTTGTGCATCAGGGCTGGTAACTCGGCACATAAAAATCAACTGCCAATCATTAGCGGACCGGAGTTCCACTGTGGCGACCCCTAACCGGGAAAAGCCGAAAGACACAAACAAACAAGATGTGTGTGTGTGTGTGTGTGTGTGTGTGTGTGTGTGTGTGTGTGTGTGTGTGTGTGTGTGTGTGTGTGTGCGCGTGTGTGTGTGTGCATGCACGCACGCACATGTGCGCATATGTATTTCTGGTTCCGATGTGAGAACGACGACAGACATCGACAGAGCCCAGAAGATCGAGAAAGATCAGAAGACTGCAGAGGAGGGACCTAGGAGAGAAGACAGACGCAGAGCCCGAGAGAAATGGGAAAAGGCGCCGTGCAGGTCGGACGAAAATAAGTAAGGCTGTGTGTGGATGCGTAGTAATGGGACGAGGGGGGTGGGGTGCGAGTAAGGAGGTTAGGGGAAGTAGGGGGGTTAAGGGTGGGGGTAGTGAGGTAGTGGTGGGTAGGAATTGTGTTGATTGTGATTGTGTTTGGGTTAGGGGGGGATAAGGGAGTTAGGGTTAGGGAGTGGGTCAAGGTGAGTGGTAGTGGTTGATTGTGTTTGGGTTGAGTTGTTAGGGGGGAGATAAGTGAGTTAGGGCGGTAAGAGTGGTGTAGCGGAGTATGGGGTTAGGTTTGGGTTAGGGGGGTAGGGTGTAGTTGTGTGTGTGGGTTTAGTGGTGTGGGTTTGTTGGGATTTTGTAGTGATTTGTGTGTGTTGTGTGTGTGGTATGGGGGGTGTTGTTTTTGTTGTTTGTTTTTGTGTGTGTGTGTGTGAAGTGTATGTTGTTTGTGTGTGGTCGGTTATTTGTTTATTTCGGGCATGGATGATTGTGTTTTTTGTACTGTCGGTTTATGGTGGTGTGTCGGTGATTGCGTTGTCGGTGTTGTGGTGTTTCGTTTATGTGAGGTAGAACCGTATTTCTATATATTTCTGGGTATATTTTTTGGGGTGGTCCCTTACATCATCCTTATGGCACTCCTGCACAGTGTCCCATGTCTATGCCAGATCTACCAAGAATTTCTAACCCCTTGGACTTTCTCCATTTTTCCACTGGGACAGTCATGAAACCTAAGGATGTCCTGAGAGTCTTGACAATTTACATTCCAAGGTGGTTTGATAATGCCATAACTATGATAACCCTCCAATCATAATTTTCATGGTATGCTCGAGGAGTGCATGCAATGGGGGGCATACAGCATATCATCCCAGACTCCATGACAGCACAGCCATGCCTATCACCTAATCCCTCCTAAGCAACAACCTCTCATGGAACTTCCCCAACCTCCACCAGGGATCATAGCTGGGAATGCCCACATAGCCATCCACCTTCCCCTGGTATGGGCATGCCCTTTCTTTTCCTGCAGCTGCATCAGTCACCTGAGCCACAGGTCAAGAGAGCTGTAGTCACAGCTGTATCCTTCTCAATCACCACAGGAGCTTTGAATCAGGTATATGCTACCATAAGTCATTTTCCTGGAACATATATGGATTTTACATTGAATTAACTGAGACCCACCAGCAGTAGTTGTTATCTCAAAAGGACTTTGTACAAGTCATGTAAGGTTATCCAGTATTATAGCTAGGTCATCTGTCACCCTGAGCATTTCTTTAGACTGGCAGCACTCAATCCAATGTTAAGAACCAAAAAAAAGTCTTCTTACAGTTGAGGTCCAAAAGAAAAAAAAAGGTTTCCTGAGAGGAGCTGAGGACCCAAAAAGGTCTTCTGTACTTCTGCAACAGTAGCAAGCTGTTTGTTATTAACTAATAATTTACTAGCACACACTAAGCTTCACTGCAAATAAGATTCCTAAACCCAATATCTTTGTGGCTTCAGAAATGAACGTCAGTACTGCACTTTGACCCCATCAACATCTGCCAATCATGCCCCCTAACAGTTTTCACCCAGACCGGCATTCCCTTTGCTCCATCTTTGATTCAGTTCTGAATATATCAGTTGTACCAGGAGTTTATTATCTGTTTACAGCAAGAATCTGTCCAGGCCCAGTAAGTATTCTGAGAAGAGCACACATATGTCCATACTCCTGCTATATAGTTTTATTTTATTTATTTATTTATTTTTGAGAATATTTCCTCTCAGTCTTTGTTAATGTTCCAGAATGGGAAGCTAAAAAGTGACAGACTTAAGTTTGTCAGGCATTTGTTGCAGTAAAGATGGTCCAGTGCCACAAGTGCTGGCATCTACACTTTCCTCAGTTTGTGTACTGATATCATAACACGCAAGTGTTCGTGGGGGCACTAACATAGGCCTGGCACTTTTGAAAGTCTATTCCTGGGCGCCACCCAATTTCCCTTCTACATTCTTCTTTAGCAGTTGTTTTTAGAGGATGAAGTACCATTGACAGTCCTGGCATGAATTTGCCCAGCTAGTTTTCCATGCCAAATATTTGGCAGAGTTTCTTGACATGACCTGGACCTGTTAACTCTTGCCCCAGCTTCCTTACTTGGAACTGATCTGATACCCTCTATAGCAATACAATGTCCAAAATAATGAATTTTAATCTTGCCAAAGCAACATTTTTTATTGAGCTTCATCTATGACTCTTCAGTGATTTGAACCACTGTCTTTAGCCTCAGGCTCAAACACCAAAATGCAGTTCATCACAACCACTGTGCTCCTGTGGTCTTTAAGAAGGAACAATTTCATGTGCTGAACTACTTTCAAAACATAACTGTTGAAAGCAAAATATTCCTGCTGGAATAATGAACGTGGTTAACTTCTTACACCTTGGGTCAAAGGGTATTTGCCAAACCCCTATTTGATGCAGCTAATGTGGAAAGCATCTTTGCTCCATTTAGCTTGGGTGCTATGTCTTCTAAGGTAGGATAAACTTCTCTCTCTCTCTTGACTGTATATTTTAAACATTTTAAATCAACAGCAATGCTCACTTTGCCATTTTACTTTACGAGTGGCATGATCGGTGCACACCAGTCTGTAGGGTCTGTAACCTTTCAGTGACCCCTCAGGGACTACATTCAGTTTAGTTCAGATGCTGTCTTAGAGAGAATGAGGAATGGTAATCTCCATGGTGTAGTGAGAACATAATAAACTGTGACAATTTCAACAAAACTTTATTAGGTCACATTTAAGGAGTCCAATATCAAATATAGCAGCATTTACTTCTTCTGTTATGGAAATTAGACCCAATTTGCATGCAGAAGCTCTACTTAGTAAATTATTTATATAAGCACCTAACAAAACATAGATACAATACTCCTATTTGCATCCTTTTTAGTCAGTCATGGTTAGGAAACTCCTCTGAATCTGAACCTCCCACCACATATATAAAAATATCTCCTTCAAAAACTAAAACCATGCTCTCCATCTGCTGATAATCTACACCCCCTTCTCAAGCTTGCAGCTGACTCTATAGCCTATCCAGTTTCTATTCTTATCAACAGAGCAATTTGTGAAGCTGCCGTTCCTGATATTTGGAACTCTTTCTATGTTATATCCCCTTAACAAAGGAGGCAACTCCACTGACCGGTCCAGCTTTAGACCCATAGCCATTCTCTCCCCTCTATCAAAACTCCTTGAAAAATGCATACACACAACTGCTCAAATTTCTTATCCAAGAAAACATTCTGACACCCACCCAGCATGGTTTCCATCCAAACCATGGTATGACTACAGCACTCTTATCTTTCACTAATACCATACAGCAAACCAACAAATGAGGAATAACTTTATACAAGTTTGAATTAAGATAAGTTCTTTTTAATTCAATGGATTGAGTAATACGATGATAACAATAATCTTGTGTCTTATCTATTCTTAGACCTGTCAAAAGTCTTTGACATGGTATTCCACTCTAAACTCCTATCCACATTAGCCAACCTCAATCTCTCTGCTTCCACTCTTAAATGGTTCTGCAGCTATCTCTCAAACAGACTACAGTCTGTCAGATGGCAATCCTTCTACTCCCCCTTCTTACCCATCCATACAGGTGTTACCCAGGGCTCCATCCCTGGACCCCTTCTATTCAACATTTTCTCTAATAACCTCTATACATTCTCCTGCCACTCCACTCTTATTCAGTATGCTGACAACTCTACTCTCATCACTGCCGCCAAAACTCTCTCTCAACTTTTTACTCTTACCCAAACCTCCTTCCATTCTGGAGAAAGATGGCTCACAGAAAATCACCTTATTTTAAATCCTAAAAAGACTAAACATTTACTCTTTCTCCCAAAATCACTTACACATCTCAAACCCACCTTTACCATCTCTTCATTAAACAAAACCATTAATGTTGAATCCTACACAAAGCTACTTGGTATGATAATTGATGATCAATTAAAATTTGATCTTCATGTTAAACAATCCATTAAAAAAACTAACCAAAAACTAGGTCTCCTATATAGGGACAAAAAATACCTTACTTCAGACTCTAGACTCTCCTTGGCTCAGGCTTATCTACTTCCAAGCCTTCTCAATGCAGACCCAGTCCTTACACACCTTCATTCTTCCTTAATCACTAAGCTGAACAGGCATACAATAAAATCACTAAATTTGCTGCTGGCCTTCCACATACCTCTTATCACTGCTTGGCACTAAAACATCTTCAGTGGCTTGAATTCCCCCACCAACTTCAACTCTCCCAATTTCACGATTCACTTCTTACTCAGCAAACCCTCAGCCTGCCCCTCCCTGTCTAATCTTGCGTCTTAACAACACAGACCAACATCTGCTTCTGATACACAAAGCCAATAAAACATTGAGTAAAGTATTCCACAAACATTCAGCATCTCACAACTTTAAACTTGTATAAAGTTATTCCTCATTTTTTGGTTTGCTGTATGTAAATTATTTATGCTCTCTTATTTTTTGTTTTGTTTTCCTAAAATTTGTAACCTGTAATATCTTATTAACCTGTAAAATATAGTTATTGGTGTATTTTTTTTTTGTTTGTTTACTTTCACTTTGTATATTGCATCTGGAGCTTTTCTCCTCGGGTCTCCACTGAAAGTGGGTGTTAGCTCAGTTGGACCAACCTGGTTAATAAAATAAATAAAGTAAATAATAAATAATTTTCTCATTCCCCCTCCAATTGTATGTGAAAATTCTCCAGATACCTACTAGGACCTGAGAGTTTCCATCTTCAGACTGGCCACAATTCATTGGTTCCACTGATTAGTTCCTTTGATCTGGATAAGGTATCACCTGGATGTCAAATGTTGCTTATGAGACTGAGATGTTTTAATGATAAATAATCCATATACCTGGAAAGCAATTAATTGTGGCTACCATATTATCCATAAATCCAGTATGTGACCAGATGGAGTCAGATATTAAATATGGCACCACCTGTGTGCAGAGCATTAAGACAGATCCACCACTGACTACAAAAAGGTTAAACAAATTGAGTCAAGCTAATACAATTGAAATTTGTTACAATCATCAGATACATCAAGGGTGGATGGCCTAAATGATTTACACAAACAAAGCATGTGATATACAAATACTACACCATCACAACACAATTGTCTGAACATAATAATAAAGACAGAATAATTGCACCCTCTTAAAACAAATTCATGAAGTACACCAAGGCTTCAAAAAGTATTATGAAAGAGACAAAATGTCTGTATGGTGATCTAATGTCACCATGAGCATTGCAAAGTTCCTGTCAAAGTGCCAGATCTTTACCCAGTCATCTCTGAAAATGGAGCCATGACTACAACTCATTTGTTTACCAAAAGGTCCTTGCCAAACGATAACTGCTGAGCTCTGCGAATTTGATGGCAAAAGTGGTATTAACTATTACTCTCCAGTTATTGAGATATCGCACGCAGCAACCACAACTAGACAACAAATCACAGCCAGGTTTAAGACCACGTTTCCTAGATATGGAATATCCATTGAACTGGTTACAGACAATGGTATGCAATATGTGTCATCTCAGAATTCCAGCAATTTACTGAAGACTGTAGCTTCATTCATACTGTATTAAGTCTTCATTATCCACAGTGTAATGTAGCTACTGAGAGGGCAGTCTAAACTGTTAAAAAAGATCTTGCGACAACCAGATCCTCACATTGTCACAGGAGTAAGCCCATTACACCTAATGCTGGGAAGACAAATAAGGACTAATGCACCAGTGCTGGAATTCAAACTTGAACCAAAAATTATTCTATATGAGTCCATCATGATGAATGACCAAAAAGCCAAATAGTCCTATAAAAGATTTTACAACAGACGATATTCCACCCCACTGCTGCTTATCCTTCAGCCAGGCCAATGTGTGTGCCTTAAGTGGGGGGAGGTGGAGAAAGTAGGAGAGAACTGGTGCTGTAGTGCAAAAACTGATGATCCAGGGTCATACATGGTGCAGTCCAAACATGGCAACATATTTAAATGCAGCCAAAGACATATACAGGAGGTTCCAGAGGAGTCTCAAGGTGATTGTTTAATTCATTTGAACCATTCCTTAGGGATTATGACAAGGATGATAATGTCCAGCAGAGTGTTCCTGTCCCTGTTCCTTTGAAAGCTCTACTATAACCCACTTTCCAATACAAGGGTGGAAGTCTCAAATCCAAAACATGCTCTGACAGTCCATGTACTGTTAATCAAAGTCTGATTATACCTGATTCTGACCAGACTATTTTGCAAGTAGACACTAGACAAGATTCTATTTATTTTAGTTTTTTTTTTCTAAGTAATTTCCTTCTACAGATTTCAATTCTGTTACTATGACCTGAACTGGTCATGAAGTTCATATCCCAATCATGAATGCAGTCAAATATTGTAGGCAAATAAGTGACTGGTTTTCTTTTTCTTCTTATAAAATGTGTCATTGCATTGCTGCTAAGGAGTAATATCTACCTCAATTGCACCTATGTCATGAATAATTTCCTATCCAGCATTTGCAGAAAGTTTTAGAACATCTGCAGTCAGTTGCATTCAAGTGTATTAAATATGTGCATTGATATTGCATTATGATCATATACCATGGCCTGAGGCCTGCTCTGACTCTCCTTAGGGGAGATGATAAGAAATGCAAGTAGCTCTCTACTTACATATACTTTGTAAAATAATGCTGTAAGAAGATCTTTGTCCCACAATGCTTAGAGTCTGGCTTACCAGTACATACTGAGTTTGTGATGAGAGCTGAAGCTGTTAACATCCTTCTTGCAGTGCTATCATTTTGTGTGCCATTAAAGCTGTTCTTTTACTTCAAATAATGATGGTGTTTCCTCCCATTATTGACATTGTCAATGAAGATGACTGGGCAAGTATAGGTCCGCATCATGACAATACAGTTGTCTTTTTTTAATAATTGTTATTCTGTTCAGTCAAATTTTGTAGTAAGTTTCTAAATAGTGGTAACACCTATTTTCTGTTTGTTGCTTCCTAGCTGAGTTCACAGCCACAGTAAAGATGCAGTGAAGATATGAGAAGAAATTATATAATACTGCCATGGGGAAAAGTTAATGCATATAAACAGGGCTGGTCTTAGCATTTTTAGGGCCCTAGCAAGTACCAAATTGGGAGCCCCTTGGACAGTTCCAGTGTGAGAATCACCATGTCACTGCCACCCCTCCTAATCAATGTTCATGCTGCGAGCTTTATGAATATGCACAGACAAACACTAGCAACAGTGCTCTCAAAATTTGACAGGTTTGTGTACAACACTGTGTTGGCCTGTTTCACAGACAGTCATTGACAGCAACTGACATTAATTTGGAGTAATGATACATTACAATAACCCTATGTACATGGCTGGCATGGTGTTGTATGCAAAGAGTTCCATGGCACCCCCCCACACATACATCACCAGTGTTTCCTCCTATCTCCCCCCATCAGGGGCTTCCAGCATCATGCATATTGCTTTTTTCTTCCTCTTACAGATTTATAGGTGAATGCTAGGCTGACTGCTTGATGGGCCATTTTAAGTCTCACGAATAACCTGAGATCAGAGTCAAACCTTGTACCTATGAGACATGCACTTTCACCATCATGCTAAAACCTTTCCTCCATTTTAACTTACTCTTCAGCATTTTCAAGAAGCTATTCTTTCTATATGCTCTGAAGTACATTTTAAAGTCATTTTTTACAACATTATCTTCCAATGATGGCTTGGATGAAAATTATGATTAAGGAAAGAAATTCATTGTTGCTCTTCAGCTTAACTTTTCCTTGCATCCTTACCAGGCTACGACAGCACAGTAATAACTGTATAGGAAATAATTAAGTGTGTGAAGGGGCATAAATTGCAGAGTTACAGATGCTTTGAGATACATTTTAGAGCATTTTCCCAACCTTTTGAGCCAGTGGTGACCTGAACAAAAATCATGAGTAAGAAAAGAATTTTAATCTAACTTTTATTTTTTTCCAGGGAAGAAGTAAGTCCTGCCTAAGGCTTAATGTCCATATTTGACAAAATATTAGCTCTTCACAATAAACTTATAAGACACATCTTTGAGAGGATGCATACTTCATATCTGGGAATAATGCCTGTTTCCCTACTCCCCCTATCCAAAAAGAAAAAGAAGACAGTTACTGTCTGTGCATCCCTCTGGTACATATCTCTCAAATGTCCAGATTTTCATAGAATGTCCAGATTTTTGCCTCATATTTTTGGTCTATTCCTCACGAAAGTCATGTTTTTTAGGATCATAGGAAGCCACTAGGTTATTGGTCCTCAGGCCCTTACAAGCCTAGCTAAGAATTTAGCCCATGTTCCAACAAGTCAGCACCCTATGCCACTGTCCAGCAGGGACACAGGTGGAATCCCAGGTGTGTATTTTCTGTTCCCCATCCAGTTATCCAGGTTGTGCTTAAAAAGCTTTAATGAGGTATTCTGCTTTATGTGGAGAGGGAGTCTATTCCACAAAAGGGGGAGTGTCTGGTCCAAACACCTGTCCTGCCAACAAGTCCTATTGATGTCACACACCAGGTTGAGGTCTCAGGTGTGGGTGACTGAGGTGGAGCTTAACTTGCAGATATGCAGCAGTCCCATCAGGGTGGGGTCTGAGATTGCTTTGTATGTCAGACAGAGGTCACCTCTGAGGAGTCTGTAGGAGATTGAATAGAGGGATAGGGCTTTTAGCCTATCTGTGTATGGTAGATGTTTGAGGCCGTGGATTCTCCGGGTGAGGAACCTGGTCTCTCCAGCTGCTGCATGTGCTTTGTGAGGTACATGACAAAAGGGGCATTGTACTCAACGATGGGACCTATAAGGGAAGAATACAGGGATCTTTTGACCAACTTGTCCCTGGATGAGATACCCTTACTAATGAGGTGGGCCATGTAGAAAGCTTTCCATACAATGGAGGCAATATGGTGGTCAAAATTCAGTTTGCTATCAACCTGGATGCCCAAGTCCCTTACGACTGATTGCGTGCTTAGTACCTTATTATCAATGTGATAATTTGTGGGACATCACTCTCCCCAAAAGGAATAATGATGCATTTTTTGGCATTCAGCTTGAGGTCATGTTGCTGGCACCAGTCATTTGTTTGGGTAAGACCCTCTTGGAGGATGTCCACATCTCTAGGGGAATTGATGACAGCACCCAGCTTGCAGTCATCTGCAAACTTGGTTAGCCCAGTAGATTTGGCCTACACCTCTGAGAAGTATATCCCAAACAGCAGAGGCCCCAAGACCATTCCCTGGGGTTCACTGCTTGTTACGGGACTACTACTTGAGGTGGCTTCCTCTATTCTGACTAGGTGGGTTCTATCAGTTAGCCCGTTTGCTAAACATCTGGTAACATTTGGATTGGTACCTAGTTGAGAGAGTTTATCTATTATACCTGAGTTAGGAATAGTTTTGAAGGCTTTGGCCAGGTCAAGGTAGGCAACGTGTACCATCTTCCCCTTGTATATGGCCTTGGTGATTGTCTCAAAGAAGTCGACCAAATTTAATAGGCATGACCTCCCCTTAACAAAACCAAACTGTGTGGGATCAAGTGTCTGGAGGTTGCCAATGTCCTTGTTAATGAAGTCCATGATAATCCACTCCATGGCCTTGCAGATCAGGCTAGTTAGGCTGACGGGTCTATAATTTCCTGTATCAGTGGATGCTCCACCTTTGTGCAAAGGGATGACAGTAGCTGTCGTCCACTTGGTGGGGACAAAGCTGGTACTCAGGCTTTGGTTGCATAGGGTGCCTAATGGTGCTGCAAGTTCCTGCCTGAGTTCATGTAGGATGCAGCTAGGGATGTTATTGGGTCCCACGAAGGCTGTATTTTTTTGTCTTTGAGAGGGTAGTGATGACTTGCTTCACAGAGATAATGGGAGGGTGGCAGGTACTGGGGATGTCCTGTTTTGCTGATGGGGGGACAGAGGAATGAAGTTTTCACTGGACCTGTCTGCCAGCAGATTGGCTATATCTACAGAGTTTGTGTATGTGGTGTCCTTGACCACCTGGTCTGAGCAGATCTGGGTACTTCCCTTGAGATTGTGGGCATATGTGAAGAAGGCCTTATGATTGTCTTTAGTAGATGTGGCCAGTTTGGACTTGAAGTTCTTTGGAGGATTTCACTAGTGCTTTTATCTGCTTGTTCAGACTAAGGAGAGATTGCTTCCAATTAGGCACCTGCTCCTTCTTGTTCCTGGACAACAATTTTTTCCTTTTATTATAGAGTTTATTTATTGTAGATGTCCACCAGACAGGTTTACTCTTCCTTAAGGAGGAGGATTTGTACTCTCTGGTATTCCTGATTCCATGCAGCTATATAAATGCTCATATAGTACTTTGGTGTAGGTTTGGATATATGTGCCAGTTCCTATGGAGGAGGACTGGGCTATGAAGCTGTTTATACCTTCCCTCAGGAGGTTGTAATCAGCTTTGGGGAAGTTTTTTGTTTGACCCTAGTTAGGGAGGAGTCAGGGCAGATAGTGACTTTGAAAGTGACCACTTTGTGGTCGGACCTTAGCAGGGATGATTACACTGTTAGGATGCTGCAGTGGTCGCTCATGCTAGTTAATACCAAGTCCAAGATATTTTCACCTCTTGTGAGGGTGTCAACTAACTAGTCCAAGGCATTTGCATTGATGAAATCAAGGAATCTCTGGGCATTTGTGTTTTGGCATGAGTATTTCTTCAACTCTGTGGTTGGATAGTTAAAGTTGCCCAGGATCAGGGAAAAGGGTTGACTCTTGATTGATTCGGAGAGGTCCAGATAGGTGGAGTGGGCCTCTTGAGTTAGAGCTGGAGGCCTATAGCTAGCTATGATTAGAATAGGGGTCTTGTCAATTGTTAACTACACCTGAAGTGTTTCCTGTGCATCATACTGTTTGACCAGCCTAGAGGTGTGCATTTCTTTTATATATATTGCAACTCCACCTACTGCCCACAGTTTGGGGTCTGAGTGAATAATAGAATGAGTAACTAGGTATGGATGGGGTGTTCTCCACAGCTTTGAACCAGGTTTCTATAACTGCACAAATGTCAGCTTCTTCCAGGGTTAAGAATGCTTGCAATCAGTGCAGTTTCATGTTTAGACTCGAAGCATTTAGCAGCATGACCTTTAATTAACTTTTTTATGAAATTTTCATACTGGCAGTTTTGACCTCATGGCATTGCCTAAAAAAGGCTCTATGGGGAGGCAAGAGCCTTTGCCAGGAGACTGAAGCCCAATGGAGACAGATGCAGTCTATCTCTGGCAAAGCATCATAGTTTGTTAATCATGTCATCCCAGGCTATCAGGTACTGGATCCCCTTGGAATGACAACAGAAACTAAGCCAATTGTTAAAGTCAGTCATTTTTTGTTTGTATTGAGGCATCATTCTGGGTGACAGTAGAATGCTGCTTAAGGCGAGGAACATACTTGACTGGGACACATACTCAGCGAGCTCGATCATGTCTCTCTTCATATAGTCCTGGGAGGTACATCTCAAGTCATTCACTCCAACATGGACCATGACAGAGTCATAACAGTATCTGTTGAAAGACTTGAGTGCATTGGTGATATGGCGGATTCTGACACCTCACAAACAACTAACCATGACTTTCTCCTTATCCAGCCTGGTGAGGGGCACATCTGTGTGTCTCACAATGGAGTCTCCTATGACTAATATGTTGGGTTTATGTTTAGGCCTTAGTGGCTGTGAGACATAGGTGTGGTGGACTATGTGTGGTGTGTGGTGTGGTGGGCAGTGCAGTTCACATGCATTTATGCCTTAGAGGTCTCTTTTGTTTAGGTATGCTTTTGTTGAGGAACTCCGCATATGTGGGGGGTGTGTTGTGTAGATGTGGGTGGCATTTGAGGTGTGGTGTTTATGTTGCCAACCTTCTCAGTGCCAGATATACTGCTTTGTGGGGAAGAGAGCAATGACACTAGGTGCTTGATGTAATTGCATTTCTCACAAATTGTGTTCCTAGGTGGTAGTAGTAGAGGGTTGTCCATGTACATGAGGTAGTTGCTACACTGTCTGAGGATGCCCATATCAACCAGACTGGCAGGAGAAAATGTAGGTAATTGTCCCTCCATATTTGTCAGAAACTGAAAGAGCTAAGAGGGTAAAGGGAGGAAGTTCTAAGAGTAGTACTACTAGATGATAACACAAGTGCTACTAAGGAAACATTTGTGGCTGGAATACCTCAAAAAGGGTTACAGACCATGTAGCTGAAGCTCTGGATGCAGCAGACCTGTATCTAGACGATCCTACTCAATTTTAAAGTTAAGAACACAGTAAAAAACTCACACTGAAGCACAGATTAATCACTTACAGTCAAAACAGCAGACTTTGCAGTACGAGAAAATACAGTTAAACAGTAATGAAATGCAGTAAAATGCAGTTAAACAGTAATGAATTGCAGGAGATATCAGTGCAATTTAGTTAATCAGTAGACTGCTTTAAAATAGTAGCTCACAATCACAACAGTAACAGACAATGCAAATAAAGCAGCAATTCAGTAGAATACTGTCATCAATTTAATGAGGCTACCAGCAAGCAGTAATAAATATGACAAACTAAATGCCTAAGCACAAGCAGCAAAATGAAGTAGGAAGAGGTACAGTTTTTTTAGTAGTAGAAAGTAAGGAGACAGAAGATAATAAAATAATTCAAGATTGAGAAGCTAAACGGGTGGGAATTTACAAAGTTCTCACTATAAACAGTAGAATGAGCTGATGCAATGTGACTGGGGGGAGTGTCCAGTATCAATTTTATACTAGAGGCAGGCAACTCAAAGCCACCAAGCTTTAGGACCACAACAGCAGCTGGGCGCGTGAGTGGGATCTAAAAAACAGTTGCACAGATTAAACAGATATGTAGTAAAACAGAAGTGCTGAAAACAGTTGAAAATAAGCACTTATCTTTTTTCAGTATCACAGCAGAGCAAATGGCAGAAGGCCTCTCACTGCAGCTTTGGACAGCTTGAGCAAACAAGTACTAACTGGTTTAAAACACTGGCTAGTAAAGGCAGAGAAACAGAAATTAGCCAAATTATCCAATCAAAATAACACAGTATTGCAGGAATTATTCTAGCTAGATCAAACAAGACTGATTCTCTCTCCCACAAAAGAAACAGCTAGGCCTCTCTAGACAAAAGATTTCACTACAACCTCCAAAGGTCACAAACAGTAACAGATATTCAGCTCTAACAGACAACAAAAAGGAGGCTAAAAACAGTTGCACAGATTAAACAGATATGCAGTAAAACAGAAGTGCAGAAAACAGTTGAAAATAGTACTAAACTTTTTCCAATATTACAGCAGAGCAAATGGCAGAAGGCCATTCTCACTGCAGGTTTGAACAGCTTGAGCAAACACTGACAAATCACTGAAGAGTGAAGCCACTAAATAACGACATACATTTGAGCTTCTGATTTTAAATCCTTAAGAAAATGCATACAAATGCAAAATGCAAATCCTGTTACTGTAGCAACTTTCTAAGTTTATAACAGCAACATTTAAAATCTGCCCATATTTTTGGGCCTTTGTCCCCCCATTATTTTAGGATTTGTCTAGATTTCTTGCTATAATTTAGACAATAAGAGGTATGAAACCCTTAACATTTCGCATTATTGACTGTCTGTAATCCTGAATGATTTACCAGCAAATCAAAACCTACACATGGCAAAATTATCAGACAAAATCAGCAACAGGGACAGTGACAGGTATGCATTACTTCTAATGATTTCTAAACAGTCACTGATCTGGTGTGGCAGAACTAGTGTTACACAGCATTGTACTATTTGCTGAAAATCAGTGTAAAACTGATATTTGTATGGCTTATGCTTATGTCTGTGTCTGTGTGTGTGTGTGTTGGGGGGGGGGCTGCAGTGTAAGAGTAACATTCTGATTATAATTTTGTTTCACTTTCTATCTCAAACATCACTGACACAGTCATTATGCTTGTAAGCCATTATACACCAAATGTCTGGACCTGCGGTTCCTCTTGTACTGAGCAGGATTACTATTGCAACAACATATCATCAGTAGGTTTAAATTAACCTGTTTCGTGATGGTCTAATCCCAGCTCACGTTCCCTGACCTCTGATCATTTGCTTTACCAGATAAAACTACCCAGGTCAGATGACTGATTTGAATGTCAGGACCACTGCGGATCTCTACTAGAGTTTCCTCTGCCTTTGCCCTGCACAGGAAGGCAGTGTTACATATTCCCCATTCTGAAGGAGGTCTAGGCCTCCTCAAAATTGATTACATATATAGATCTGTGATAGTGGGACTGCATACATATCTGCTGACCTCACAAGACCCAAATGCAGTGAAAGTTTTGAAACATGAGGAGAATAAGTATATGTCTCCCCGCTTAGTTTAGTAGAAACATATTGGCATCAAGCGGGAATGGAAATCAAACCATAAATAGATAAAAATCAGGCAGCAACTGAATGTGCCAAAAAAGAAAAGAAAGAATATAAGGTGAAAGATCAGATGAGAAGGTAAGAAATGTGGACATGCATACATATAGTTGCAAGTAAAGGAAACTCTTGTAACAACTTCATGTTGATCAGGATCAAATGCAAGAATGGTTAAGGAGAGGTGAATTTAAATCAAAAGCCAAAAGGTTAATATTGGTGGCTCAAGATAGTGGACTATGTACATGTTGGTTTACAAAGTCCACTCAACATGTAGCAGAAACAGACAAATATAGGTTTTGTAAAATAGAATTGAAATTAGTTGCACATCTTGTTGCTGGCTGTGATATACTAATGGCAGAAGGACTGTATACTGAAAGGCGTAATAATGTAGCAAGATTATTGCATTGAGGATTGTGCAAACAACATTGAAGTAGCTGAAAAACACTGGAAACATGAGCCACAAAGCATCATAGAAAATTATGAAGTTTATATCACATGGGAACCAACAGTTTAAAATAGATGCAAGAAAACTAGATATAGTAGTCCATGAAAAAACACAAAAGTAGCATTGATTATTGAAATTGCTACACCCAATGACTACAGTGTCTTACGTACAGAGAGACACAAAGTCATAAAGTACCAGGATTGGCAGGCAGAAACAAGGGCAATGTGGAAGAAAGATACCCAGACAGTTCCAGTAGTAGTAGGAGCAACGGGTCTTATAAAAAATAATTTACAGTCATACTTATACATGTTACCAATACATGTAACTTCATACTAATTGCAGAAGGAGTCAGTACTGGGAACATTGAGAGTGCTGCGAAGAGCACTTCTGGCAAACATCAAAGATTGAAACAATACTAATTTCATGAGCTTTAATTATACTTTGACTTAGGAATGGGGTCCATTCCCATCATGGTATTAGAAACACAAAAGATTTGTATTATGTTGTATGCATATGTATGGGAGGGAGATGTGGTTGCCGTGTATTTATTCACTTACCACCATAAACATAGACCTTACACATGATAAGTGTCTGTCTTTGGTGGTTTGGCAGGAAGAGAATGTACGTGAAAGAAACTGCTCATTGCCAAGAGTACAATGAGTAGCATTGCCAGTTTACATGCTTTGCTCTGGTAGAGGTCTTGACTGTGGCTTTTTGTATGTGGAGTGAGTCTGCATGGCCTCCCTGACTCTATGTATGTTGATCATGTTCTCTGATTTCCTCCAGCAACTTAAAGAAGTGCAGTAGGTGAACTGGTATTCCTCCAGTTTCCCTGATGGTGAACGTGTGTGTGTGTGCATGTGTGTGTGTGTGTGTGTGTGTGTGTGTGTGCGTGCGTGCGTGCGTGCGTGTGTGTGCATGTGTGTGTCGTGTGTGTGTGTGTGTGTGTGTGTGTGTGTGTGTGTGTGTGTGTGTGTAAAATATCACTGATTTTTATCTATGCACACACATAATATTGCTAGGCACATACATGTGTAACTCCTTTGGATAATATTAAAAAAAGCAGTTAACAAGTAATTATCTTTTAAAAGTAAGGCATAATATGCATCACAGAACTTTCAAATCTTTAGCACTTCTAGTGTTCTGGTTGCCCGGACACCCTGGATGCCCTCAGCTGCACCCTTTCTAAAATTGGCCCTGCTCAGAGGTGTGTACAGACAGTTACTGTAGCTTTAGTGTTGAGGCTGGGGATGATGTGGCCATAGCTTCTTTAATTTTCCTCACAATCTAACCTCAGAGATCTGCACAGGAGGTTATTTAGTTTGTGTTAGGGCCAGGCACAGTGTAATCATTGTTTCTTTTGCTTTCCTCACAGACCTCAGAGGTGTACAAAGAGTGTTATTATAGCTTTTGTAGGGGTAGTTTACTGTCTAGGAGCAACAAGTTAGAATATATTACTGTAATTACTATTTTTTCACTTTCCTCACAATTACACATTAGGCATGTGTTCAGGTTGCTGCTTTAGGTCATAGGAGTGAGGAGTGTGGGGCATGCTGTGTATATGCAATGACAACAGTCACTTGAAATACATGACTGTGGCCAATTGAACCTCTGCTTTCATCCCACTCTAACACAAGAGCATACCTGTCAACCTCTTAGCACAGTGATTCTGAAACTGTTGTCCACGGACCCCTGGTATGATCATTTTTAGGGGTCCATGGGTCATTGCACCGGCCTGGATTTTGCATCCCTGTATCCACTTCTGCAGCATCCCGATGACTGACTTTGCTGTATTTAAGAAAAAAAAGAAAAAACAAATTGTTTCACTATGGCTACGCAGCTCACCCTCGGTAAAAAAAAAACAAAAAAAAACAAAGAGACTTCTGAGTTTGTGGCTGAGCAGCTTAATTTCCATGTTTGCTGCTAAGCAACTGCTTGCCCTGAGTTAAAAAAAAGGAAGAGGAAGAACTAATAACTTCCATGTTTGTGGCTGAGGCTGAGCAGCTGCTTGCTTACCATGTGTTTTGTGCCTGGCAGTTGGAATTTTAAATGAACTCTTCTGTTCCCTCCACATTTTATTTGGGTAAGACTAGAGACACTTACAGACTGCAAGTTACAGTGGTGGATTTAGGATGGTTGAACGGGTACGAGTCTCTCCCTGGCATAGCAAAGCCAGTACTGCAGAGCTGATCCTGAAGATCTTGTTCCAGCTGTATAGGAGCGAGAATAGAACACCATGTTAAAACACCCTGAAGGTATTTTTTTTTAAAGCAAGGCTTGAATAAATCCCACCTAAGTGGTACAACTGTCCAGATTTTTGTCTCATATTTTTGGCCTGTTTTTCATAAAATTGTGTTTTTCGGGCAAATCCCTGGCAAATCATTGAGAACTGAAGTCAGAAAATAATTGCAGACATTTGAGCTTTAGACTTCATATCCTAAATTCAGAAAATTCATATTAATGCAAAACTTGTTGTTCTATCAACTTTCTAAGTTTGTAAGAGCAATATTTAAAAGGTGTCCCTATTTTTGGGCCTTTGTCCCCCATTATTTGTGGCTTTGTCTAGATTTCTTACTCTAGTTTAAGTCTCACAGGTTGAGAGGTATGGCAGGTGTAAGAAGAAGGTAGTGGGTGTATATGTGTATCATACCTCTCAAGTGTACAGATTTTCACAGAATGTCCAGATTTTTGCCTTACATTTTTGGTCTGTTCCTCATAAAAATTGTCTTTTTTTTATTTTTTGACAAATAGCTGGGAAGATTAAAGTTACTAAAAATAAATTATGACATACATTTGAGATTCAGAATTTATATTTCAGAAAATGGATTCTAACACAAATCCTGTTATTCTAGCAACTTTCTAAGTTTATAAGAGCAATATTGAAAATGTGTCCCCAGTTTTGGTCTTTTGTCCTCCCCCATTATGACAGGCTTTGCCCAGATTTCTTGCACTAAGAGGCTGAGAGGTATGGTGTGTGTGTTTGTGTGTGTGTGTGTGTGTGTGTGTGTGTGTGTGTGTGTGTGTGTGTGTGTGTGTGTGTGTGTGTGTGTGTGTGTGTGTGTGTGTGAGGGAGGGAGGTGTGCATGTGTGTGTGTGTGTGTGTGTGTGTGTGTGTGTGTGTGTGTGTGTGTGTGTGTGTGTAAGAGGGAGGGAGGGAGGTATGTGTGTGTGTGTGTGTGTGTGTGTGTGTGTGTGTGTGTGTGTGTGTGTGTGTGTGTGTGTGTGTGTGTACGTGTGTGTGTGTGCGTGTAAGAGTAGGCAGCATACTCCTCAACTGTCCAGGTTGTTGCAGTGTCCAGATTTATGCCTCATATTTTTGTCTGTTCCTCATAAAAAGGATTGAAGTTGCTAAATAATGACAGACATTTGAGTTTTAGATTTCATATCATTAGAAAAATGCATACAAAATCAAATCCTGTTATGTTAGCAATTTTCTAAGTTCCTGAGAGCAATATTTATAATTTGTCCCTATTTATTTTAGGCTTTGTCCAGATTTCTTGCACTAAGAGGCTGAGGTGTATGTGTGTGAGAGAGAGTGAAATGCCCTAGTTACATACTTCTCAACCTGAAAACATCAAAAATCTGGACAAAGGCCCATAAAAAGTAGGTACAACCGGCCAAAAATCGGGACACTGATTAACAAAATTTACATACATAATTATGTAACCCTGCCCACTACAATGGAATTGTGGGATACCATGAATATGCATTTTCTGCATAGTAAGCTATGAATGTCTAATTTCTGACATGACTGTCTGTAATATTCATTGAGTCCTCAACCTATAGTTAACTGTACAAGCCTGTCACTACACTGAGCAAGATCCATGTGAATATGTCAAATACCACACAATATTTGTTGTCTGCAAATGTGGAAAAACTAGACCGACCTTTATTCACCACCTCCAATCTTAAAAAACATGACTCAAAACAGTGCAACAGCAACACCCAAGTTTACTTAATGTAGTAGCAAAGGTGCACCAAAGTTTTAACCACTTTAAAGTGTTACATTGTCAGTTGTCTTGTAGTACTACTCATTGTGCGTCCAGACAAAAGCCTGCAGTAGATCTAGCCAATCTTCTAGCAGACCACAACATTGGGAAACCTGACCTGCTTCATCCTCCACCCCAAACAGTTCTGGAATTCCATTCTCTTCTCATCCCAGGTACCAAAAGCAACCCCAGCCCTGACACCAGCAAATCTGATCCTGAAATAGCTTCTCTATTCAATTCCTTCTTCACAAACTCTATAGCTGAGCTAACCAAGACCTTCTAGAGCAATAACCCTACCCCTCAACCTATCCAATCTTCCTCACCCCCTACTATTCCTCCTACATTTGAGCTTAAGCCCATCTCAGCCTCCCACATAAAGAAATTACTGTCTAAACTAAAATCATGATCCAATGCACCTGACAATATCCCATCCTCCTTCCAAAAAACAGCCGCAGATGGAATCGCTCTCCCCATTAGCATCTTGATCAATAGGTCCATGCTTGAATCTTATGTGCCCAAATTATCGCGTGCCGCCTTTATTGTACCTCTCCATAAAGGTGGCAAAAACAATAACATCTCAAACTTCCATCCCATAGCTATCCTCTCCCCAATCTCTAAACTCCTACAAAAATTCATCCACCTTTAGCTTATGCCATTCCTAGCCAATAACCAACTAATCCCTCCTACCCAACATGGCTTCTGACCTTCACAGTACCATCACTGCCCTTCCCTCCTTCTTACACACAGTAAACCTTGCCCATGACTCTGGAAAAATAGTATCTACTGTTCTACTGGATCTGTCCAAAGCTTTCGATACCATCTCCCATACCCACCTCCTAAACCATCTTTCTAATCTTAATCTCTCCCACAATACCTTATCTTGGTTCTCCAGCTACCTTTCAGACAGGTCTCAAGCTGTAAAATGGGGAAAAGCATCTCTACCTTCCTTCCTACCCACACTGGTGTACCCCAAGGATCCATACTTGGTCCAATGCTATTCACCATCTTTATTAACGACTTTCACAAAGCCTTACCCAACACCAACATCGTGCAGTATGCAGATGATTCTACTTTAATCTGCTGTGCATCTACCCTTCCACAGCTTCAAACAGTGACACAAACTGCTTTCTCCACCACTGAAAATTGGATGCTCCAAAACCACCTCTCACTAAATGCCAACAAATCCAAAATACTTCTATTCTCTCCATCTAAAGCTTCCCATATTGACAAAAACTCATTCCATATCATTAGCCAAAACAATTCCACTATAGAGGTTGTTCCCTATGCCAAACTTCTTGGAGTTACCATTGATGAACACCTCAAATTCGATACTCACATCCAGCAAAACATTAAGAAAACCCATATAAAACTTGGTTTGCTATACAGAAACATCCACTTCCTCTCTCCTTCCACCAGACTAACTCTAGCCACTACCTATCTACTCCCCTCACTACTGTATGGCACTCCTCTTCTAACAAATTCATCTGCCTCTCTCTCTCCTCCAAACTGGAAATATGTTACAATAAAATTTCCAAATTTGCAACCAAATTCAAATTCTTCTTCCATCATTGTACCTCCCTTCATTTGTTAAATTGGCTTGAACTGCCCAACCATCTAGATTATCTCCAAATCACCACAGCCCACAGACTAATGTTTCAACCTTCTAAGTGCCCTACACTAACCAACATCCTTCAACCTTACACCCCTCACAGAACTCTCAGATCTAGTCACCAAAACCTAATCGCTGTCTGCAAACCAAGCCATCCTGCAGGTCAGCTTCTGCTATCCTTTTCCTTAGCAAAAAAAAAAAAAAATGGAATTCTCTTCCATCTTCTCTAAGGACTTGCAAAAACTTTGAAACCTTTAAAACTCAGCTACATTCCTATCTTTACTCTAACAGGAAATGCAACTGCTCTCCCCCCTTACCTAATAATCACTTCCACCCATTAAACTCCTGACCACCTCTGTCTTCAAGCTAACTTAACACAAATGTACATATTGTAAATAACTAAATTGTACTATGTATCCACAGTTTTATGTGGATGTTTCTGTATAGCAAACCAAGTTTTATGTCTGTTTCTCTTGCATGAAATGAAATTGTAACAGCTTTTTCTTTTCCACAATTGTACCTGTAACTAATATATGTAAAGCAAACATTTTTGTAAGTCATCTATGTAATATGGAGCTTTTCTCCCAGGGCCTCCACTGAAAATGTGCTCCCTGAGCCCAGTGGACCTCCCCAGTCATCAAACTGGAAATAAATAAATAATGAATAAATATCGCTTGCATGTTTGTGACAGATCGGCAAGCTATCACAAATTAATACAGATCCCAGTGAGTGCACACGTACTTCTTCTAAAGTCCAAAACAGACTAAATAAAGTTTAAACTGCACAAAAAGTGGTAATAATTTGTATTGCTTCTGGTCTCTGGTGACGACAGCTCAGTTTATTCCATTCTCCGGTCATATGCTTTTTCTTTTACCTCAGACACCTTTCTATGAGATATACTATTCTTGTATACAAGTTATCGGTAATGCCAGAATGAAGAGACAGAGACACAAGGTGCATGCTCATGAGAAGCTTTACTTTCAAAGAACTGCAACACTGGGTGATGATATGGTGTACAACCATGTCAGTTAGCTCCACCTCAAAGCTATACACACTACATGTATGCTACTTTTCAGCAGACTTTTCTCTAGATATCTTCTAGCTGTCTGTTGTCATGTTCTATACCCCTCAACTTTGCACAAAAAAGTTTTTTATTACGTTTTTGTCAGACTTCCTCAGTAAATAAAAGATTGTTGTTTTCTGAGGAAGCCTATCTGATGAAAGCATAATAAAAAACTTTTTAACAGGAAATAGCAGTTGTTGATCCATTTACCCACTGAACCTGTGTGCATTTTATCTTTTTTTTTTTTTTTTTTTTTACTTTTTCCAAAGTGCCATACAGCTTTACTGCTGCCACTTTTCTTGTAATCCTGGTACAGTAAGTGCTACCAGCATCTTTTCCTAACCTACAAACAGTTCTGGGACAGGCTCCACTGTCCTCAAGGGCAAAGGCATGTTTAACTCCCAACTTCTCAAATGACTTCAGTCTTAAAAATGTTTAAATCCGGGAGAATCAAATTATTCCTTCAGTACTACAATACTAGGAACTTCCTGAATCTCCGATGGGCTCAGGGAAGGTAAGTCCCACCATGTTATGAGACGGATGTTGTGTGTTTTAAAGTTCATAAGACCTAGAAAGGGAACCATACATCTCAACCTGTAACCACAACAAATCTGGACAAAGCCAAAAAGAAGTTGGGGGGGGGGACTGACAAAGCCCAGCATCTGGGAAGTATTTTAAATATTGCTCTTATAAACGTAGAAAGCTGCTAGAATAAAAGGTTTTACATTAGAATGCATTTTCTGGTGGATATGAATTCTGAAACTTGAATATATTATTCAGTCACTTTAATCATCAACCATTTGCCGGAAAAACAGAAAATTTCTGAGGAACACATTAAAATTATGAGGCAGAATCTAGACATTTCAGAGGTATTAGTAAGTTAAGTCTAAAAACGCATTCTTGTGGTTGTAGAGGCAAAACTGAGAACTATCCGTTCTTTTATGTAGTGACAACATATGAAGAAATCTGTACGGTTATAAGAGGAGGTGGACTGTTGGGAAGCATACCTCTCAACCTCTTAGAGCAAGAATTCTGGATAAAGCCAAAAAATATTGGGTGGACAAACACCTAAAACTCAAGGATATATTTTAAATATTTCTCTCAACAAGCTTAGAAAGTTGTTAGAATAAACAGGTTTTGCCTTGGCATTGTGAAGTCTGAAATTGGAATGTTTCATTTATTAGTGACTTTGATCCTCACTCAGTGATATGCCAGTCAGCCACTGATTTTATGAGGGACAAGCTAAAAACAATGCAAAACCCTAGACAATCTGAGAAATGCTAGACAACTGAGGTGTGTGTGTGTGTGTGTGTGTGTGTGTGTGTGTGTGTGTGTGTGTGTGTGTGTGTGTGTGTGTGTGTGTGTGTGTGTATGTGTGTGTGTGTGTGTGTGTGTGAGTGTGTGGTAATAATAATTATTAAGAGCTTGTAAGTTCAAGACTGAAAATTCCAGGAGTAGGCACTTTTCATATTGTAATCTGAACACTTCATGAAAATAACAGAGGTAATTAAGTCACAGCACTGGATTTTCAATGCAAGTTGAGTCCTTTGAGTCATTATTTAAGGTGTGTGAACTTATGAAGTTCCTTCTTTAGCATATTTGGATCACCACTGTGTAATGTTATTGCTCACAAACATGGTTAAGTACTGGTGACACAAATGGGTGTTTACCGTTGGTGTTTTCCTGATAGTTTCTTTTGTGTTGCTAGCCTTGTTTCAGGTGGTTGTTTTCCTGACAGTTTCTTGTGTGTTACTTGTCTTGTTTCAGGCAGTTCTTTTCTGCTTGTGACCCTACAATTCTTACGCGGTTGGTCCATTATGAAATGAAACTGAACTTTGCAACTTTTGGATGAGACCAAAGAGGAAAACTTCCCAGTGCCGACTAAGTCCGGCTGCTTCATGTGCACCTCCTTGGTTGGATACCCTGATAATGTACTATGGTCATGAGCTTGGTGGACCACAGTGATGCTTCTGACACCAACAACCTTCCCATCCGTGTCTAAGTTCAAATTCTTTCCATGTGCCTTCTCATTTGATTTCCCGGGTAATACATTATGGTGACTGAGTTGTGCTGCAGTGGTGCTGGTGTTAGCAGGAACTGTTGGTTTTTTATTCTAGGTAGGATACAATGATTTTTCATGGCTGATTTCAGTGAAAGTGTATGCTGTAGGCAGGTTTGTACTACTTGTTTTTTAACTGTCTTATCTTTGCAGTTAGATACAAAGCTGGTACCTTGTGATGTATGGTTTGTCTCCATCCCCTCGTCAACTCTTAGATGTTTCTGTATTCCCACCACACCAGCAAGTGCCGAGTTAATGATCCATCATCTGCCCTCAGTTTTCTCCTTACATTTTGCGCAGTGGTTTGGTGTGCCCTCCATGTCCCAGATTCCATTGATATACCCCATGCAGTAACTGTGCCCGCAGTATAGAGTTACCAGGAAACTGTAGGGCTCCTTGCAGACTGGGCACTGCACACAGGTGCCAATACAGCTCACAGTGAATTCTACGATGGAAATGGCCATCTTTCTTCTACTTACTGCCAAAGTCAAAGAGTCCAGTTTCTTTTGGGGATGTGAGCGACACTGGCTTAGAAAATACCTGATGTAGCTCAGTAGCTCTGGACGCCCACATTTACCTCAGCACAGCTAGTTTAAATTTCATGGTAAGTGCAGACTGAGTTTACATCAGCCCTTGTCTGCATGCCAAAATCGGGAATTAAAGGGTCCATTTGGGAATTCGTGGCACCCTATTATTTTGAACCCAAAACTGGAAAATTCTGAGAAATTAGGTACACTTGAGAGGTATGTCTGGTTAGGGTTAGCAGGTTGTTAGTAATTTGCTTAGGCTCAAACTCTGCACCCTAGTGAAAGGAAACCAGAGGCTGAATCCTACCCCAACTACCAAGCTCATTTTTCAAGGAATCTAGTTTCAAATGCATTTTCAAGGAATTGTCTGCTTTGATGGAAGAGAAGTTTACTGCTACTCATGCTATTTACAATGTGCAACTGTTTTGTTTAGCAAATGGTACAAGCAGTGTTAGTAGCACAACAGGTAGCATATTTGCATTTGTATGTAGAAGGCTGTGGGTTCTAGCCCCACAGTATGTAGATGGATTGCTGATACTGCATTGTATTTTAAGGAGGTGGGGTGCTGCAGTCCTGAGTATATCTTCCTTTGGATGAGATGCTTAGTAACTATGAATTTGTTTTCAGTTTGCCATCCATTCCCTGGCCTATTACAGTATTACTGGCTTACTATTTTTTTAATGTAACATAGGTATTTTTTTCTTCAAGGGCAGCAGGCCTTGAATTTGTAGATGAAGCACTGAAATATAAAGTTCTTTGCTAACAGCAATCTTTTCATTAGTTACAGATATGTTTAATGTGGAATTATTCAGATGACTTTTACTTCTTCAGAGATTGTGCGTATAGACTGATATTGGTGGATTGTAATGACAGAAGATTGAATGGCCTTTTATGGTTGAAATGTTCTGAACTGGGCAGTTTTGTCATTATTGGTTCATATGTTTTGTGTCATTGCTTACTGAAAAAATGTTCCAAATTATACATTTAAAACATACTCTAACAAGTGGTACTGTATTATACAGGGGATATAATTTGATAGAATCAGGAAGGTAAAGCAAAGAACTTTTGCATGGTCCTAAAAATGTATGCATGCAATGGTTTGAAAACAGTCCAAAGGCTGGTGGTTGGTTAGGTAGGTTTTTAATTCATAACTAAGCTTAAACATGAGATTTTAGGATTAGGTTCAGAGGAGGCATGTTAGCAATTTGTTGTTTCGTACTTTTATTATCCTATTGAAATTTACTTTCATAATAGCCAAAACTGTGGATATAGCTTCACTACAGCCCAGGTAATCAGAGTTCAGTTATTTGCCCTGGTGCCTGAATATGTGTTTTCACCATAAATTAGCAATATTCACAGAAATATTTAAGAAAACCTATGACATTTAATAATATTTGGAAGGGCTTTAATGCACTACTCATTGCAGAAATTAACTCAAATGCATGCTTAGCTCACCTGACAGTTTTAGAAGCTGGAGTCTATTTAATATGTAATCCTTTAAAAATAAAACTAATTTTTAAAATTCAAATGTTCCTTTATTTATATTAATTATTCATTAATAATCTAAAAACACAATCCAAAATATACAGGTCTGCCAAAATATTTCCTTTATAAAAGGGGTCCTCCAGCTTACAAAGTTTCGGAACCATTGCTCTACACAATTTTGAGAACATAATAAAAATAATTACTATATGGGCTATGCCCTGTACATTAACATAGTTCTAAAAGTCAGGGCATTGAAATGTGTAAACACGCATACCCCCGAGATTCAGACAGACTGTTGCCACCAGTGCTAATTGGCTAATGTGGTTCTTTTAGTTAGCATAACAGTTAAAATCTTTGATTTACAGCCAAAGTAAAGTTGCACTGAAACACATTAGTAGCTAATTACAGTGCTTGTGAATCAAACATACAGACCTGACCATGATAGTGTTCTCCGTAGCACACACATGCACACACACGCACAGACACACACACACACACACACACACACACACACACACACACACACACACACACACACACACACACACACAGAAACACATATGCATGCATGCATGCATGCATAAAAACATATTTCAATACTACTCGCAACAAGCACTACACAATCCTGGAACCAAACACTCATACACCCGATTATCCACACACATAAACACACACACACACACACACACACACACACACACACACACACACACACACATGCAGGCACACATCCACACACATACAAGAATGCACAGATATACACTAGGACAGCACTCTGATACCTACCAGTAGTCATGGTGTGAGCTGTCAGCATTCCAAAGGGGGTGAATGGGTGAATGCTATCAAAAGACAGTGTTGACTTTTCCTCCTCACAAAAAGAAAAAAAAAAAAAATATATATATATATATATATATATATATATATATATATATATATATATATATGTGTGTGTGTGTGTGTGTGTGTGTGTGTGTGTGTGTGTGTGTATACATACACACACATATATATATATATATATATATATATATATATATATATATATATATATATATATATATATATATATATATATATATATATATATATATATATGGTTGATTGAAAACTCACTTGATTGAAAATGAAATTAATAGGACCACTTCACTGAAAGCTCACTTCACTGAAAACTCACTTGACTGAAACTCATTTCGTTTAAAGTTATAAATGGCCTTTTCCCCACTGTAGTGCGACCCTGGAGTTAGTATACAAAGTTTATATATTCTCTTTTGGAAACATTTATTGCACTTGTAATTATCACTGTGTATAGTTTAAAATGTTTATAATATGTGGGGGGCTATGCCCACCACACACCCCAATGTGGGGGGCTGTGCCCCCCACACCCCCCCTTACTTTATCTACTAACTCCAGTGTCACACTAAGTGGTGAAAAGGCCATTTTTTAACTTTCAACGAAATGAGTTTCAAAGAAATGAGTTTTCAGTGAGGTGAGCTTTCAGTGAAGTGGTCCTAGTAATTTAATTTTCAGTCAAGTGAGTTTTCAATCAACCGTAGTAGACCCATATATACATTCACACACACACACACATATATATATATATATATATATATATATATATATATATATATATATAGAGAGAGAGAGAGAGAGAGCACAGCAGAGCTATTCCAGATCCAGAACCATTTCTGGGTTGCGCACATAGCTAACTTACATTAGCTACTCCCCCAGATTGCCACATCTGAATGCAACTTTTTCCAGTGAGACTACTTTCTCTACTACAGCCAGTACCAGCATAGAACAGCAGCAATATGGTGGTCTATGAATTACTCAGGCTTACCATGAAGTGTAAACCTTCAGAGTGAATACTTCCATATTGAGGTGAATCCTGGGATATTCTGGTAGAAAGGGATGACAAAGGTAGGTTATAGGCAAACTCCAACAGATTTCATGAATATTGTAGTTATAGTTTGTACAATGCTTTCCTTCAGTTGTAACCAGAATGCATCAGTATTTCTGAAAAAGTGAGGCCAGCCTCCAGAGACCTGGTTCATGGGTGTACTAAGCAAGCCTGAAAATGTTGTGTACTTAAATCATTGACTATTCAAACATTAATTTAATGTGGAATATGCAACAAGTATATGACTGCAAGTCTGTAGTACATGAATAATGTAGTAAACACAATTTTAATTATTTCATGTATACTCATGTATGCTTTGGGGGTCTCAGTCTGCTTCTGTATTGTGCAGTATATGCTCTCTTTGTACAAGAAAGTACAACATATTTTTTTCTGGCATGAAAAGAAGTTTAAAGGACTTTCCTGTCATTCAAGCAAGGGGCATGGTGTTAAAAGTTCAAGAACTTTAGAAGAGAAGTATTGTATTTAGAGCATTTGTCACTTTGATTAGTTGGTACTGATTAGCAAGGAAATATCAAACTCTAAAATTAGTTCAGTCCTGAGAGGTCAAGGATGAGAGCTGGTACAGTTAGGATCGAACCCTAGTCTTCTGCTACTGGACATTTGCACATCAGATGGCAAACTCAGCATTAATCATCATCTGCCTGAATATATTACTGTGTAAACAATACTGAGAGAAAAGGGGAAAATCCAACTCTTCTTGAAATTTGTTTCCAGACAAGCACAAGTACATTAATTCCCTGAGTCCCAACATGGGCAAAGACTGAGACCAAGTCTTAGTAAGTGGAGAGACCAAAATGCAAGAAGGTGATTTGAAAATGTTCCTTTTCTGACCTGAACCACAGGAACTGTTCAGTGCTTAGGCTCCTTGGGAAGTGTTACTTTGGTTACCTAGAATCATACCCTAGCAAAGAGCGGCCATGTTCATTTTATTATAATTAGCCATCTGTGATTAAATATGCTCAACTAAAATAATTTACTATATACATATATGTAGCAGCTATACTTTATCAATAACTGGTAACAATGTACTTTACTGTTAGCCACAAAATAAGTATGCACAAGGATTCTGGTAATTATGGTTAAACAAGTGACCCACAGTAGTTAAAGAATAAGCTCAAAAAAATGCACTTTTAGTGGGCAAAGAAAAAAGAAAAAAAAAAATCCTTGCAGATAGCCAGCTAGCTTAACTAAAATAAATGGGTCAGACACGTACTAACTTGTCAGTGGGACTGTATATTAAACTACCTTTAATTTTATTTTTGTATTTACTGCCTATTCTTTATTATTTTAAATATTTGCAGACTACATATAAATGCGTCCTTAATGCAATGAGATAGAACAAGTGTATTTGAACTTTGTTGAGTCACAAAGGTAGTCAGTGAAAATTCATTCCAAAGTTGGTGGCCACAGAATGGATCCACAACATTTGGCATGTGACATCATCACTCCAATGCCTTAATGTAGATTAGATAGCAAAGACTTAACTTGAATAGGATTTAACACACAGAAGAGCTAGCATTCTTCATGATGTCTCACCTAAACTTTATCTCTGTGTATAAAAATGAGGGGAAAAACAGAAGAGATGTACAGGGTACAAACAAAGCAAATCTTCAGTCCACTCTGGCCAGAGAAAAGTGAAGGATATACACTAAGAGAGACCAAAGGAGTTAAAATAATACAAAAAAGGTTATATCTATTACTTCTTTAATCTACTTCTTTAATATAGGTTGTGTCTGTTGTCTAGCCCTAAACAACTATTCATTCAAGTAAAAAATGTTTTTTGACTTAAAATTGGCATTAACCATAATTATGTGGAGCGGCACACTCTAAGTTCTATTAGATTAAAAGAACTACCTGGTCCACCTAGCCCTTAGTGCGACTACCTTAATTAACATACTTGCTGATTGTTTTCTTTCCATACACCACTGAAGGGTGTAACCCTTGTTTCTCTCCCTGCCCGCTCCTGTGTTCTGCCCATAAAGATTACATTTCCGGGAATTCTCCCCAGCATCCCTGCTCTCCCAGAATGCTCTGCACCATTTAAAACTCTACCCTGGAAACAGCGCTTTCCTTTTCCTAACTGCCCTCCCTTACTGTCCCAGCTGCAGCAGTTCTGGTGGACTAACAACCATTTTAATGTACAATCTTCTCATTCTATACCATGTGCTAAGGTAATCCTTTAGAACTATTATTTACTGCAACCAAACTAATGTGTTGAACCTGCCTGAATACTGTGATATTCTTAAAGTATATGTCTGGAAATCATATATAACCGTGTGTGTGTGTGTGTGTGTGTGTGTGTGTGTGTGTGTGTGTGTGTGTGTGTGTGTGTGTGTGTACAAGTATGGCTAGCAGAGGTCTTTAAGCCAGAGCAGCACAACTATGCACTCTGCATGTACAATATTACTGCGTGCATTTGGTTACTGCTATAATTTATCTTAATAAAGCAGTGAATTGTGTCTAAATGATTATACAGCCATTTCAATAAAAGGAAAGTACAAGCTTTTGCCATACAATATTCAAACTAGCTGTACTGCTTAGAATAACATTATAATATGCACTAACAACTGTGTACTCTTGTATTAAGGCTGTATGTTTGTAAAAGGCAGTAGAACCACTATTTCATCCCCTCATTATTGACAAGATCCACATCTGTGCATCAGCATGGGCTATATATCCTTGTTTTAATTTACTTACCTTGATGTCTATAGTTATAGTTATAGGCCTTGCTTTCAGATTGGCTTAACACCGCACAACCCAAAGGCTCACGTGTTGTTACTGTAATCCCTGCTTACACTGTTAGTCACAGACTTGCAATAATGTAAATATCTCATGGTCTATTGCATAACTAAACCTTGAAACAGTTCTGTAGGTGACCTTTAACTGCTGTGTTACATATTTCTGTATATCTTTAACTGTGTGCAAGTATCTAGAAACCAGTATTTGCTTAAATGTGCTAAACCATATTAATATGATGTTTAACAGTGTGCAAGTATTTCATGACAGTATTTGCTTAATTGTGCTCAGCTGCATTAATGCAATGTATTAAGCATGAATGTTTGAAAGTAGAATCCTGACTCACTAGCTGGTCATTTTATGGTGACTTAACCTCCCTACTTGTTAACTGCCTGTAGACTCCTTGCCATCACTAGCACTGTTTTCTCTAGAACCTTTTTTCCACTCTTACATTGCTCACCCACCCTTTTGACCTTTTCAGCTAACTCTCCCTATCTTCACCTTTCAGGGAAGATACCAACTGCCTGTCATCAGGGTCCAAATGTAAAAACTACATAGTCAATAACAGTGTCCACAGAAAGTGCTCGCGAACACTCGGAGAGCAACACAAGATATACCCCGGGATTCATGAAGCTCGGCGCAAGGCCTGCATTAGGCTTGCGCCGACCGTGCGGCATACAGATGGTGCAGTAGCGCCATATGCATATTAATAAAGGAGTGCTGCCGCCACAGCCACGGGCATAGGAAATGAGCGCAAGTGCATGGGGCGTGTCGAAGTGCCGCACGGAGGAGTGGAAATGTCAGCTGTTGATGTGCAACCTAAAATGCTGAATATTACAGTCTGCCTGCAATAGTAATCCCACCTGTCAGTGTCCGTGGATACTGAAACATATGCAAAGCATGCAAGACAGTTCTTGTGAACACAAAATTAAGAAGCAAACACAAATGCACGTTAGCGAATATCGAGTCTCCATCCCTCGAACAGATGACATTTAAAACCGTGTGCCCATATTCTAATGCAGCGTTGATAGTTATACCAAGTGGAAGTGAAACGCATCATGTTAGTGCGCCGCCAATAGCTAAGTCTAGCCCAATGGTCAGGGTTACCACCTGTCCCACATTGTGAGGGATAGTACACAGCTGGGTAGTTGTGTCCATACCAAAACCATTATAAATGTAAAATATCCTGCGATCGTATGACATAATTATGTCCCACATCGCATGTAATAGTCACATACAATAGTTATTTCCATATGTAACATGCCACATGTTGCAAAAAATAGAATAAGCAAGTAAACAAAACAGAAGGAGCATATAAACTGCTACAACAATATGCTAACATGTAGGCATAAAACAAAAGTATTATCCGTTGTACTGACCGTGGGTATGTGTTGTCCTGTAGAATCTGATTTGTGTCCGGAATATATCCCATCCTGGCCATGTAAAAAGGTGGCAACCCTACCAATGGTCAGAGCATTTGGCCAAAATCTGCCCATCTGTGGTCCAAGCTGTTCTTGTCAGGATGTGTCAAAGTTGAACGGGTATTACCCGGGTCTACCTACCATGTCATGAAAGATAAGTATTTGCGTGTACCTATGTGCATGATGTACAGCATGTGGAAGGTGAAAAATGCTAGGGTAGTCCTCACAACCATACAGATACCAGAGATATGTAGTGTATGTAATGTGTTCCCTTGACCGTGCCATGGGCCATCAACCAAAGAAGGGATGGATGGAGTGTTTGGAATATGTGTGTAGGGGGGATGGGTAATGTTATAATCCACAAAGGCGAGACTGTGTTGGATGCACAATAGGTGAACTGGAGGTGTATGAGGGAGCAGTGGGTGAATCAGAAATAAACACAAAGAAGAAACATACACATCCGCAATACAACCTGACAAGCCATACCGTAGAACACAATCGCACAAACATATGAATATTAAAATGTGCGATACACATGTACAGAAACATCACCAGCACATACCCACAGAATAGTCTGGACAGAACTGAGCCATCCAACTGCAACACACCTGGATGCATAATTGAATATCCATCATCCCCTCAACAGCACACAACCCGCCCCCATTCCTGAACGTCCACCAAATCCAGCCATACTCGGGCTACTAGCTTGGCGCAGCCATATCTACACATAGTGACCACTACTCATACGTAGTAGGCAGTGTCACCCTAGGCATTGTCAGGATTGCAAACTATGTATCCCCTGCATGTAAAACCCTTTCACATTTTCGTAAGTCCAAAAAAATCGAAGGTCATTTGCTTGTTCAATTTTTGGATATCCCTCATGGGATAAGTATCCTGAGTAAACATCAGACTTGGTATCATGACACGATGTCCAGTCCTGTAGACATCTGGACACAAGTTGTATGTGCAGTAGTGGTTCACAAGACTGCTCAGCCTCCTGCCGGTCATGCAGAACCTACTACCCGGGATCAAACACCTGCCCGTGATGCATGTTTCCCCACATGAATTATCGAGAAAATATACTGTACACAGTCGCATAGTGGCACTTGGAAATAGGGTGATTAAGGCGCTGACATAAGCAGGGTACCTCCTGTCCCACTTTGTGAGAGACAGTCCCTGTTTGGGTAGGTGTGTCCTGACCAAGAATGATACAATGGCAAATGTCCTGTGATTGTAGGAAATAACTATGTACAAAATTTCATGTAACAGTTGCCTAAAGCAGTTATTTCTGGAAGTGAAATATGTAAATCGCACAAGAAA